>NW_009698937.1:757-980 GCF_000703405.1 Apaloderma vittatum | reverse complement strand
TATTCATCCATATATTTATCGCTGTGTGTATATATATATATACACACACGTATACATATACATAGCCATATATATATATATACACATATAGAAATATATATTTATTCATATACATATGCATGTACATGCATATGCATACACATACATATTTACATATATAAACATATACATGAATCACAGAATGTCAGGGGTTGGAAGGGACCTCCAAAGATACTCCAGTCAA
>NW_009698937.1:0-587 GCF_000703405.1 Apaloderma vittatum | reverse complement strand
GTGGAACCTCCTATGTTCCAGCTTGTGCCCATTGCCCCTTGTCCTGTCACTGGGCATCTCTGAGGAGAGCCTGGCTCCGTCCTCCTGACATTCACTGTTGACATATTTATAAACATTATATTATCTTGACATATTTATAAAATAAATATAGCTGTGTATCCAAAGTGTGCCTGTATCTACATTCTATGATTCTCTATATTTATCCATATGTACGTGTGTGTACATCCAAAGCATTTACAGACACATCCTCCCCATCAGAAACTGTTGTTTATGTGTATGTGCACAGTCTGACAGCTCTGTGTGTGTATAACCTGTAGTGTCTGTGGGAGCGTGTATAAAAACACAGCAGTGAGAGAAAGGGGGGGTGTGTGTGTGTGTGTCTGTGTGAGAAAGATAGAGAGAACTCTGAGAGAGAGAGAGAGAGAGAGAGAGAGAGAGAGAGAGTGTGTGTGTGTGTGTGTGTGTGTGTGTGTGTAAAAGCAAGATATGCATATATATATGTGTGTGTACAGGGAAGAAAAGGAAAGGAATTAAAAAAAAAGAAAGAAGAGTGCTTGGGTGTGGATATTTATACAATTTCTATACAT
>NW_009698936.1:363-1876 GCF_000703405.1 Apaloderma vittatum | reverse complement strand
CTCCTCCTCCTCCTCCTCCTCCGGCAGAAGGCAGCAGAGATGCCCGTCGCAGCGATCCAAGTGTGGACCCCCCTGCCCGGTCCCAGCATCAACAACAGGGTCCCCTTCTCCTCCTCGGCACAGCCCTGGCGAGGCTGCCGCTTCTCCCCCCGGGCTGGCAGCCAGCCCCTGCCCTGTGTTCTGGAGGGTTTTTGGTGTGGGTGTGTGTGTCCCAAATAACTGCACGGGAACAGACCGCTGACCAGGCCCCTCTCCGGTGGGATCCCCCGGCTCCGCGGGAGGAGCTGGATGCAAGGGCTCGAGGTGCCACCGGAGACCGGGGGGCTCCCCTCTGTCCCTTGGCGGGCAGGGGGGGCACAGGGCTGGGGTACCCTGCTGCCATTCGGGCCGAAAGGATGAGCGTCAGGGCTGTAGGGTGGGGAGCGATTTGGAAGCTTTGGTGGTGATTTTGAAAGTTTAGTGTTTTGTGTTTTGTTGGGTTTTTTTTGTTGTTTTTTTCCTAAGGAAGCGATAGCTTTTTTTGCTATACTGTATTGAGTGCGTGCTGAATATATACGTTCTTTCACACAGCTGGCTGAGGTGTTTGTGGTTGCCTGTTTTACGTGTAGGAGGTAGTGGAGGAGGAGGAAGAGGAAAACTTTTGAGCTGTGCAGTTTGAATGCCCCAGGGCTGAGCCATGCTCTGCCAGGAGCATCCTCCCAAGCCAGGCTTGGGATGAGGATGCGAAGAGATGTTTGGACCCCGAGGGGGTTTCTTGCTGGGAATGGGACCCAAAGAGCCCCTGAGACCCCTGCAGTGGGCCAGCACAGCCCCACCAAGAGATGTAGCCCTCTGCCTCTGAGGCTTGAACTGGGTTTATTTGTGTTGTGATGACAACGGGAAATAGTTATTTTTTATTGCTCTCCTTTTTTGACACCTGTGTGGATTTAAAAACTGTTGATTTTTTCACTTAAGCTGGATATTAAGTGTTTAAGGAGCTGTTGGGGGGAGGTGGGTGGGATGGGGGAACAAGGGAATCCTGGGGCTTTGTTTACTTTTTGGCAATTTCCAAAAGCTGCCGCAACATTGCAAGGCAGGCAAGAATCCGGAATGCACGGAGCTGCCCTGGCTCCTTTTCCGTCTCTTGGCTTTCTCTCCATTTATTTCCTGAGGTCCTTTCTGGTTTGGAGCTGTCAGTTTTGTCTGCGGGCCTATGGCTTCCTGGTGTGGGTGCCAGATCCTGAAAAGCTGAGCATGAATTCCTCCTCCTCCTCAGCGAACATCGATGTACCAAGCAGCAAGCTTGCAGCGCGCTGGCATCCCTGCTGCGGGGATGCCTGGACCAGCGGGAGGGATGCTAAGCTGGAAGTTGTGCTGCCGGTGGGGCTGGAGGTCCTGGATTACCTCCTCCTGGATGAGCAGAGCTGTTGGGGGAATCCTAAAAAAAAGCCGGAGGTTAGGACTGGGGGGAAGGAGTGGTGCTGAGGTCGAGAGGTGCAGCTGGGCAGGGTTGGGGATCAGCTGGAGGAGGGGG
>NW_009698936.1:0-349 GCF_000703405.1 Apaloderma vittatum | reverse complement strand
TACAGGGGACCATGGAGGGTACGGCTGGGACGGCGGCGAGTTAGTGGTGCCGGAGGGAATCCCGTATCACGGAGAGGCGTGGAGGGCTGGGGTTGTGCAGGAGGCATCACGTTTCTTTTTTCCTTTTTTTTTTTAATCTCCTTGATTACTTTGTTCTCTTGCCTTCTCTGCTTTCAAGAAAAGAAACTGTACAGTCTAGGGGAAATTTTGTATGAGAGGAGTTTTGCCAGCTGTTGGCAGCCATCAGGATTATGGGAAAACGCATGTATGGTTAAGTGGTATCTCCTATCACCATTAGAATAATGTGAAGAACTGCTTAAAAGGACCCTGTCAATTATATATATATATA
>NW_009698935.1:0-3138 GCF_000703405.1 Apaloderma vittatum | reverse complement strand
TACGATTCTATGATTCCATGATTCTATGATTTGCGAAGGAGCAGGAGTGCTACAAAGCCCGTTTCGGGGAGGCCAGGTGCCCTTCCCTCCAGCAGGGAGCCAGACAGTTGGCTTTGAAGTCTGGGCTGGAGGTCAGAGGGGGCAAACTTGGGAGCTGGAGGTCCCTGCTCACCGCCTCACCCACCCCTCGGGCTACCACAAGGTCTCAGGGACTTCGGTTCACCCGAGTCATGTGTATGTGTGGGCAACGGCGCGGGTATGTCAGTAATTCACAAATTGGTAGGGAGGCAAGTTAGACAGGACCATCTGCAGCCACCAGCGCACAAGAAAGTTTGTGTGAGTAGGCTGAACAAAATCGTAAAAGCGGGATCTCAAGAAGGCGGCAAAAAGAGAAAGCAAGCGGCTGTTCCCCATACAATGCCCAGTCCTGCAGGCACATCGCTTTCAAAGGCTATTCCTCTGGCTCGAAGGCATTCTCAGGATGCCGCCGTAGATGAACTAAATATTGAATTATGACAGGCACCATTTATTTATGTGATGAATATATTCTTGAATGTTTTCGTAGATTATTCTACTTATGCATTTTTGGCTAAGCAAATACCACTGCATTCATCATTGTGTGGCAATAGTCACACCATAGGTTCACATCAAAACCCTTGGTGCTCCACAGGAGAGATTTACTGACTGAATTTGGTGTTCTTACACCTCTCTGATCTCAGCAAAGCTTTGTAGCTCTGTCGAAACTACAGCACTGCTCTGAAGTCTGGTGTCATTACAGAAATTAGGATATAATTGCTAAAATAGATAAAAACATGTTGTGATTCCTCACACTGTAATTGTGTTTGCTTGTTTTCATACTCAGGACAGGTCTGCCTCACGGGAATTTTATTTTACTTGATACTGTATATAAAATTCTGACCTAGGAATGGAAGTATTCATGTAACAGTTAAGCTATATGTTAAATGAGTTCCATATATGTAAATGTTTGCAGGACTACTTTGGTTATGTTTAATCACTACGACTGAGAAATGAGATGTTAACACATTGCAGAAAATGGCTCTCTTGGCACTGATCCACCACTATTTAATCCCCCTTTAGCAGAGGCAGGATGAGACACTGTCACGATCCTGCAAACCTAGAGAAAGGTGAGCTCACTTGACTGTATAGATATCAGTGGCACCACTGCTTAATTATTAACCTTTTTTACTCCAGACAGTGAATTCTGTATTATTCTAAGTTTGGGGTTTGGGGTTTTTTTTTTACTGTTGGGAAGAGAAAGTCATGAGGGATTCCCACAGTTGCTTGAAACAGAAACCATGTCATGCCTACAAACTGCAGCTCCCCACAGACAAAGTCCAGTCACATTTAATATTGTACATATCCCATATTCAAAGATTCAGTCCCTTGTCCACCTGCCCTTACTACAAGTCCTGTGACTGAAGGCTGGACACTGTTTCATAATGTGGAAGAGAGCTTCAAAGTTAAATGACCTAACAAAAGAAAAAAAAAGAAAAAAGCTGGGTTCAGAGGGGACAGAGAACAACTTGGTGGCAAAGGAACAGAGAAGGAACAAGTCCTGAAGCTTATGTAGAGTTCGTGACAGTTTATATTGCTGAGGCGTTGGTAGAAGGGCTTCAGCTCTACTCTGAAAACCTACCTGGTGATGTGTCTGGAGCCTACGTGGCTTTCAACCTGAAGCTGTGGTCAAGCAGGAGGTCACTAACATCAGTGTTGTGGGAACAGCTGCATAATAACCAGTCCTGTCATTCCTGAGCTTCTACACCCTGACTTAGTATTTTAATATTTCCAGCAAACCTAATACGGACAGTCAGATTTCTGGGCAAGACCCACTGCTCAAGCTGGCCTTGAAACCTAATGCCCCTTTCTGCAAAAATGTGGTTGGCCAGTGAGTGAGACACGTGATCTTTCATCACAGACCTGGAAACTCTCCTCCTCCTTCCATCAGGAGTTTTCAGCAAATTAATGCCTCCCAGGCTTGCCCCAAGACACAACGCTGAAAACATGACTGGTAAAAACTCTTCCTCCAAACTTAAGTCCTAATTCCTTGTAAGAGACTTAACAATGAAATGATTGCCATTATCTTCTGGGACATTTTTTTATCTGTTTAAGCAAAAACTTCCAAGCAGGTTGATAAATCGAGAATAAAGAAAGGCATTTCAATAAATTAGCCTATCGGTAGATTTGTCACAGTGTGGAACATGAGAGAGGGATTTCTACACCCCCAGCCCCCCCCGGAAAAAAGTGTGCCTCCATTATCCCAAGCGAATTAGTGCAGCCCAGAAGCCTTGCCTGGTGATGAGCAAGCTGTCATTGAGCGTATTAGAGGTGGGAAAATAATCATAGAATCATAGAAACATCAAGGTTGGAAAGGACCTTAAGATCATCAAGTCCAACCTACAGCCCCACACCACCCTAACACTAAACCATCTCCTGAAGTGCCACATCCAGCCGTTTTTTATATGGATGGTGCCTCCCCCACCTCCCTCGGCAACCCATTCCAGTGCTTCACCACCCTTTCAGTGAAGAAGTCTTTCCTAATATCCAATCTAAACTTCCCCTGGTGCAACTTGAACCTGTTCCTTCTTGTCCTATCACTGTTCACTAGGGAGAAGAGGCCAACACTCATCTGCAAGAAACACGTGGAGGCTCCGAACACAAGTCCAACCATTACATGGAATCCAAGGAGGGAGAACACGACAGAAGAAGCACTAAGAGAGGAACAAGAGACAAATGTGCTGCTGGATAATCAGGAACACAGCTGCCAGTCACCACAGTGGGCACCATGGGATGACAGCCATGGGCTGCCACATGCTCTGGTGCTTGGGCTGATAAGAGACGACAGGAACAGCACTGGAAACTCCTGAGAAGGGCCCTGGCTGAGGGGCAGATCTGGGGGAAGTGCTGGCCAGCAGCTCAGCTGCCTCCGTCTGTCAGGGGCTTCAAAATCCCATCCTCTGCCAGGGTTTCACTACTGTGGGCTCCTTTAGCCTTCTTCCCTGTTCACCCAGAGTACCGTTTCTAACGTGATCTCTCACCCACACAACAAATAAGTTCCTGCCCATCACGAAGTGCCTGGTTTATCATTTCGGGCCTGGCCAAATGAGTCGCCACGGCAGG
>NW_009698934.1:0-23993 GCF_000703405.1 Apaloderma vittatum | reverse complement strand
AGGCCATTCTATGATTCTACAATTCTATGAAGAGCCAACCGCTTCCCACAATCAATTCAAAAGCAAGCCCTGTGCCTGGCCTATGTGGCCACAGCGAAACCTCACCAGTGGAGGGAGCAAGGCAGCAGAAAAGGCTGGAAGTCATCAGCAGGTTGTGCCATGGGTCCCAAATGCACCACCAGTCGAGCCTTGCCTTTTCCTGGAATAAAGATTTAGGACCCCATCAAGTCACTAGCATTTCCTTCCTGGAAGGAGCCTTTCACCAAGTTGGTATGTACAGTAGGGGGTGTTGGTACAGCTCATGGAGGCAGGGTGTTTGGCCACCAGCTTGGCCAGGTCCTTCAAGAAGGAAATCATAAGAGCTGTTTTTGTTAGAAATCAGAACTACTGGCTCTCCTCCAATTTCTCACTTACTCCAGTAGGACATGAAGCACATCTCTGTTTTATTCCCACAAAAGGGATTTTTTTTTTTAATGTGATTGGAACAACTCCATTTAGGATAGTGAACTACACCAAAGTCTTTAAAAATGACCTGAAATTTAGCTTTTCATTATCTTCTGCACATGCATCAGTAGACCTTGTTGCAACTCAAGAGACAGCAAGGGAAAAAAATAAGATTTACTGAACTGCAAATACACAATAAATTCATTTGGGCTGAAAGTATCCTCTGGAAAACAAAATGAACAATTCCTAGTCATCGTGAGGTTTCAGGCTAACTCCATCAACCACGATCCGTTGGGTCCTGCCCATCCAAGCTCTGCAGCAAACAGTGCAGACCTGTGCTGAAGGCTGCCAGCATTTCTCATCCAGCAAGAAAAAGGAGCTGCCATTTCCAACTCAACAAGAACAATTTGTCCAACTGAAACCTTAAAAAAAGAAAGGAGGAGGAGAAACACCATGGAAATAGCTTTTAAGGTGCTGATGAGATTAGGAAAGCTCCTGACTTAAAAAAATCTGGTCTAGTGCAATGCTGGAGGCTTGCTCCAATACACACATGTCACTCTCTGTAAATGCTAAGTGTGGGCACCCTGAAAAGGGTAAGGAGAGAGAATTCAGATTTAATGTGCCCATTGTAACCGCCTGGTACAGCTGGGCTTGCTATGAACCAACAGCTGAAGTACCAAAGCCTCTGCTTCAGTATCTCTGTACCTTCCTGACTCCTGGTAACTCAGTACAGTTACAAGTGTATGGAGATAAGCACTTACAACAGAAGTAAAACTCATTTGTTTCTCCTTTGAACTTAATCTTCCTCATTCCTTCAGCAATTGAATGGCTAAGCAGGTCACAGAAAGGGCTCTGAATTACCTACTCCCTTCCTTTACACAGTTTGCACTGGAGGGCTCCAGAACCAAAGTCAAGCCTTGTGGTGGTTCCACATTGATCCAGCATTTCATCTGCTGCCTCCTCAGCAAAACGCAGCTTTTCTCAAGTGGAAACTAAACATCAGCTGGAAGCAGGAATCAGGTGAAAGCAGCAACATATGGGTTAGTAGATAGAAAGAGGGTACTCGGTACTGCAGCTGCTTGGTTTATCCACAAACACATATTCAGGGACATAAGCTACTATATCATTCTGGCGGGTATAGGCTCTGCATCTCGGAAGCAGGTTGAAGAGTTGACTTCAGCAAAGGGCAACACAGCAACCCAGTTAGAAAGGTGAGTTTCTCTGAGCCCAGGAGTACACAGAGGAGCAATCTGTACGTCAGTACAATAACCTGTCTCCAGTTTTCCACATCTGGCATGAATTCTCTTCCCTGTAGACTTAAGCACAGGGAAGCTTAGAAAGTTGCTGTGCTTTTATAAAGAAGTCCAACTTCTGCGCTGAAGCAAGGAGTGCAGGAAAAAACTTCTCTTTCTCTGGCTACCAGACAGAAGTGAGTTTATGTGAAGTGAAAGGGATACACAAGCAATCAAGGTGTATAGAATGAATTTAAAAGATTTTCATAATAACTCATAAAGGCTCCAAAATCAAGCCTTCACATTCTGCAAGAAAGCCTTCCCAGTCAGTCTTCAAAGCAAATCATCACATTCTGTATCAATTCTGGAAAGGGCCTTCAGGACAGAGGAAAAAGGGAAACCATCTCTTTCTTTCTTTTAACATAAAAAGAGAGAAGATCACTCTTCTTGACTGCTGATTTGGGAGTGTGCCATTACAACTCCTCAGCAAACGCAAAACAAGAAAGAGAACTTAATTGAAATAATCTAGAATGACAGATTGCACTGATGGGAGGTGAGGCTGCCAGATAGAGCTGTCAAATGAAAATTAAACTTAAGATATAGAAAGGAGAAAAATTCAGGTACATTTGATCTTTTTTTCTTTTTCTTCCTGACAGATTATTCGCTATACTTCAGCACAACATGGTTGAATGATTTTTCTGGGCCTAGTTTTTCATTTCAAAGTTGCTAATCTTCCTAAGTGAAAGCACTTCTAGTAACCACAGGGTATTTTATATATTTTATATACCTTAAAAATAGGGGTGTTGCTGATCATACTTCAGCTTCACTCTACCCAAGAAGCTTTTGCTAAAGTCCTTGGGTAATTTCTGTTTACCTGTACACCGAAAAAAGCACCCAACTACTAGTCTATGTTTGACAGCATTTATATAAATATTATTAAAGACAGTATGCATGGTAATGATGTATAAGAAACATTACTTCCTTGCATTCGTATCTGTTGGCAAGGTTCCTCAAGAAGTAAAAGAGCTAAAAGGCAATATTTGACATTTCAAAACAGACCTCTTGGGGTCAAACTGGGTTGAAAGCTGCTCTAGGGAAGCCTATTCAGATAGAAACCCCCTACTCACAGGTAAAGAAAAAGGTCAAACACAGGTGTTATTTACATTAACCTTGAGGAGAAAAAAAAAAGGCAAATTGTAACAGGAGTTGCAGCCACACTGATCAGCACATTGAATCTCCCTGTTCATCTCAAGAAGTCCCAATTCAATGCAAACAGATAACACAAGCTCTTTATAAGGCAAGCAAACTAAATGTGCCAAAATGGGAGTTCAGACACTGTGGAATGAAGGTCATGGGTTTCAGTGAAACACTCTGATTTTAAAGCATAAGAAAGTAGAAGAAAATGTTATGTCAGGGACTCAAAAAGGAGAAGGGTGTATATCAAGGTGAAGCTGGAACGCTTTGTCACAGGCAGTGGCTAAGTCAGTACAACAGAATAACAAACACTGGTCACAAAATCCTACATGCAAAATACAGGGAATTATTGAGTCAGTTAATAATCAGCAAATGTCTAAAGCAACTGTAGTAATACTAATAATTTAAAAAACAAATATGAGATTATTGATACACTTTATCATATTTATTATTTAATCTGCCAGCATAGTCAATTTTTTTTGTTTACTTTAGCAGTTTCCAACAGTAATCATACTTTTTGGTGAAGTTATTGTGAAGCTCATGACACTGGGACTTTGCTCTTTTCCAACAGACAAAACCAAAACTCTATGACTTCAGAAATAAAACGAGAAATGAACAGGGAGAATGAGCTCTGTAACTCTTGTCTAGACAGTGATGGCCACTGACCAGTGTCTCATCAGCAGAGCAAAATGATAAAACCAGAAAAGAAAGGTATCTGGAGACATTTTCTCTTTTAATACTGCCTACTATTCTTCCTATATCACATTTTTTTTGTATGTGACAAAATTTACCATTTTGAGAAAAATTTAACAAATGACTGAAATAAGGAATGAAATTTCTTCTGCAACATATGCAGCACATATTGCTTCATGATTGTCTCTTTTTTCCATTGTAAATAATAGAGCTTTACAAGGTTTCTAAATAGGCATTTAATTTTCATGAAGCAGAAATACCAAGATTTTAATACAGCATTTCTGCATTTTAAAAAGAGCACGTAAAACTCAAGTTTAATTATCATTGCATGATAATTGGCACAATCTGATGAAAAATGCAGTCTTTATACATGTAATAAACTCTTAACAAAGAATGCGAGACAGTTAAGTTGCATAAATATGCTCAATGACAGAACTTTCTAAAAACTAATTCTACTGATAGATTATTAAGTTCTAAAAGCTTTATCTTTGTACTCCAGTCAACATCTCTGAGACATTTACAAAAATAATGCGCAATTCTGCAAGGTCTTGAGAACTCGCTTTCCTCTTTAATCTCCACTGAGGACCCCAAGAAAGTGAGAGTTACTGTCACACACAGAGCACAACCACAGCCAGTACTACTGACAGCTGCAACAGCTCCAGTGGTCTAGAAGAGCTGCCCCTCCTGAATATCAGGAAGAGTTCGTCGTTAACTTCCATATTTAACATTAACTTCTATCAGACTTACACTTTTCAGTTCCAAACTCGGACAATCCTCACTCTGGAGTTCAGAACACTGCTCCAGATGGTTTGCTTTTTGGTTAAGCCACAAACAGATCACTTTCTTCTGACACCTGAAAGCCGATAAACTCAGTAACGCCCAATCTCATGAAAAACATAGCTAAAGGCCTTCAAAGCTTTGGAACAGAAAATGTGCAAAAAGTATACCAGAACATTGGTGGGTGTTTTTTTGATAAAAACCAACATTGGTGCATTTCTAACATTAAATACAGTGCTGAAATAAAATCTTGAGTGACTTACACTTTTAGACCACCAAGTATAATTAAAACAAAATCCTACCAATAATACAAGATACAAATTGTAATTTCTCTTTCTGTACATACACTGGTGAGATTCACAGATCAGGCTAAACTTGAAGAAAATAAGGCCCAGTGTTCTGAAGTATGTTAATCTCTTGCTTATCTTCCTAAAGTTAAGAACAAGGATAGATTTGAGCCATTGGCAGTGAACGTAAATTGTTTTAGCTTCTAAGTGTTGATCACCTTCAGGCTCAAGCTGCTCTGGGGTTCAGGGTGGATGGAGTGCTATTTGGTAGCCATACTATATTTAGCAAGGCTTTTTTTCCTTTGCAAAAAAAAATCCCACAAAACCAAAACAGAATAGAAAATAACAGAGTGCTGAAAAACGCACTTGTTTAAACATCATTCATGACATAATCTTACTACGTAGCAGTAGCTAAATTTAGGCCAACATTGTACACCCATTAATCTGCAGTCTCTGTCATCAGGATAAATCAATTCTGTAGGAAATGTTCCAATGAAGAAGTCCCCTGTTTACTACATCTCAACTAAGCAGAGTATTATATAATAATGTTTTATAGTTAGATGACACTTCTCAGCCCAAGGCACTTCAATTTCACATAACATCACTGAACCATAGTGGCCTTTAAAACACAGGGCAGAATTTAAACTGCATGGCACAGCACATGAAAAAAAGGACAAACCTCTGCACAATTATACCAGTTAGACCCTTGACTCTTGACAAAATTTATTGTGGCCTCATTTTAATGTCCACGCAAAGCATACTTAACCTTGGTTTTAAATGTCTGCTATAAAAGTAAATGTAGAGAGCATTTCCACCAAGTAATGAAAAGCCGAGCCAAACCTGCTGACTTAGGTTGAGCCTGCTGCTCCAGGCATACCAGAGGCCTGTATTTTCATTTACATGGCAGATAAACTGATGTCAGAGCTGCCTGATCCACTTTGGCTGACATGGAAGTCAGGCCCTGGTATTTCCAAGCAGCTTGTTTAAATCACATGCTTTGCCAGAAGAGCTGCTTTAAGCCTGCAGTTTCTGATGGACCCTTGCATTAAAGTCTCTGTGTGACCAGCAGCTCCAGGACAACACTGACTCCAGCCCTGAACATCCTCTATTTTCAGAGTTCAGCCACCAGTCTGAGGTCATATCGCCTGCACGATCCGCTGCATCCTAATTCAGGGGATGTGTAGGGGGGTCACTAAGCCTCCTGATCCCCTGACTGCCCATCTCCCCAACAGCCAACACCTTTTCACCAAACCACACCTCACGGTGGTCACCACCTCCTTCAGCCTTGGTATGCTGAACACCGCAAACAGGGCAACGAACGCATACACACACATATAATATCTTTGCTGACATCTCCAGAAATAATTCACTTCTTGGTCATGTCAGAGCTTACAAAGTGAAAGAAGGAAATTGCTTTCTGGACATTTAGTAGAGCCCTTTTAAACAGAGAAAGAGGCCAGCACGTGTAGGAAGCATATTCCTCCAAAGAAAAACACTCCTTTGCATCTTTAGTTACTCAGACAACCAACCTTTGTATTTTCAGATCACATAAAGTCTAGTCTATAAATGGAATCAATTTTCATCATTTAATCTTATAGCATTTTTATTTAACAAAATATGCAAATCAAATTGTTATTATTTGAGAAATCAAGAACTCAGAAAGATTATTAGAGAAGTTTACTCAATTCTGACAAGCAATTTAACTTTAGAAAATACATAATTCACATTTGGAGGCAGGAGAGAAAACACCTATAATACTTGGAAATAAAACTACTCTCTAAGTTCTGCTTTGAAACAGGAGTCATGCATTCTCACAATTGGTTTAAAACAACTGGAACTAAAAAAGTAAACCTCACTCTAATATTTTCTAAAATTAATTAAGACATCTGGCAAGAGAAAAAAACAAGTCTTCTCCAGCAATGGATAGGTACTCTACTCATTGTTCTATCAGAATCTTCAAAAACCTAAGGAACTGATGGTGGAAAAGTTTTAACATTTTCAATGAGATTCGCATCCTTGTAGAACATGGTTTACAATCTATTCTCTGGTGTAGAAAAACTAGCATTCACCAAAGCATCAGCAATTCAGGGGATATTATGTCTCACAGCTTTGCTATAGGTGAAATAGCAGGAAAAAAATAATCTGTGTTTTAAAAGAAGTTTCATTTAAGCTTCTGTACCCACATTCTCCAGAATTACAGAGGTTATTAATGCCAGTTGTAGGAATTGTATATCTTCTTACCGGTTTTGGCCTGATTCAGATACATAAAGCATTAAAAAAAAAAAAGACATGAAACCAGAAAAATATGCAACTGCAGAAAAATAGAAAAATTTCTGCAATAAATCTTTCTGTTATGCTTCTTTAATGAAATTTCTCTTCTTCTGTTCTCCTAAGAGAGAAGATAGGGAAAAGAAACCTCTTTTTAAATAAACCATGAGTTTTTCTCTTAAATGTATAGGTAGGTGCTTGGCACCAATTCAAAGTACCCTGATGAAAGAAGAAGCCTATCCCTATAAGAAGATGATACAGTAGCACCATCCTGGAGAAAAAAAAAAAACCAAACCAAAACCCAAATAATAATCAAACCACTGGCCATATACACAATCTTTGAAGAGTGATTGAAGAGGGAAAAAAACCAAGGAACATGAGCATGCCAAGTCCAGAGTGACTTTTTTCACAGTCAGACCATGCAACAGACAGAGGGATGGGAAGGAGAGTTGCTAGAGATGAAATCAGAGGAGAAGCCACTCATCAGCAAACCCCTCAATGCCTTTTAATTGCTTATAGCGTGGGAACAGTGTTGCTACTGCCAAGAGGAAATCCACAGTCTGGACTACTGGGAACACTCCATATTATACCCGTGACATTACAGACTCTCAGTGCAGGAAAAATTACAAGGAAAACTTTCTAGAAACCTCCATAGCTTGCATAACCTCCTTCCAGACTCTTCCCAGAGACTAACAAAAAAACCAACTTGTTCTTCTCCTACCAGGATGCTAACTTACAGCTTAGTGCAAACATCAATCAACATTTAATTCCCTTCTGGGTCCACTGGCAGCCTGACTTACAGTAACACCTGAGTGAAACTCAGCCCAGGCAAGACCAAGGCAGTGTTTGTGGGAAGCAAAAAAATACCAGGAGTCCTTGGCAACTGCCATTATCTCACCATCCATCAAACTCTGCTGTCCTCAGTGTGCTCAATCAACCTGCATTCCCTGTACTTCTGGTCACATTGAATTACTAAATTGTAAACTCACTGTAATGAGATCAAAATAGCTTCTAACTTTAAAGGGTTCTGGCCATTCTATGATTAGCTCAGTGGTTTGAGCAGTGGCGCTGACAACAATGACCACAGCGAGGTCGCGGGTTCGATTCCCGCTCGGTACCCATGTGTTGCCTGGTCTAGTCGAGAGGTGGCGTCCCTGCCCATGACACAGAGGTTGGACTAGATGATCTCTAAGGTCCCTTCCAGCCTAGGCCATTCTATGATTCTATGACTCCAGCACACACAAGCCCAGGTACAGCCGCTGGCATCCTCTTTTCTTACGGTTACAATGGCTGCACTGCTTGAGAAATCTTCTACAGTAGAGCCTAGATCCTTGGAGGAAAAGTTGTCACTAATCCAACCCTAAAGCTGCGTACAACCCTAAAGCTGCGTACACGTTGCCAGAGGAAATAAAACACGAGCATGGGCTGAATGCTTTCTGCAAGAACAAAACCTGTCTCTTCCTCTTAGATCTCCTCATAACTGCAACTAAGGGCAATCAGAAGACTGGGATTTCATTCCCATTTTGCTTAGCTCTTGTAAAATTGAGGCTGCAATGCAGCTTCCATATTGAACAGCTTGGCATAAATCTGCTTTTTATGTGCTGCAAGGGTCAAATCAATCCCTTAGACAGACACAATGTGGCACAATCCAACTGGAAAAAGCTGCACATCCAGATCCTCCGCTGGTGCTTGCCTTTGCATGTGCTTTCCTTTCTGGATACTCAGGCAAGACTTCACTTCCAGCGTAATCCTCACGATAAGTTTAAATCAGTCATGCTGGAAGTATTTAATTTGCCTTCTAAATCATGATTCAGATCCTCGTCTGCTGAAAGTTGCGGGGAGGAGAAAGAAAAGGAAGTTTGGAACAATCAATCCCTTCTACTGGCAGAAAGTTGCTACAATGGCTTGATCAGGCTCTTAGTGTTATAAAATATGGAGCGTTTGGGATTCAGAGCAGATAACTCTCTGCAGTAAAATTAGCTATTCATCTCCATTCTTCTGTATATAAATGAGCAAACAAGTTACAGCCAAAGTGTCTGCCTGCATGGTCTGCTTAGTAATTCTGAATGCAGGACTATCCAGTGCACAGACACCCGGAATTAATGTTAAAAATACCCTGGCAGTCAGTTATTACTACTGATAAATATTAAACTGGATGACAGACTGTACTATAAAAACTGTGAAACTAAAGAAATAAAATGGCTGGGTTTTGAACCAGAAAGACATGTCCTTTAAAAGATAAAACTGAAATTCGTCAGTACGTGTAGATATGGGAATAGCTAATGATTGATCAGAAGAAACTTCAAAGCAAATGAGTCTATGAGGCAAAAATAGATCCATCACATAAATCTGAATTCATTAATAAAGCTCATCTTGTATAATTCTTGTATCATATGGATGACGCTGGTGCATTGATTACAAAGCAACATGGGCAGTATTTACTAAATATGGTGAAGTGCTGTCCTCCACTCAATAAAACTGTATATTTAAAAATATATATATAGTTAGTTTTGTTGCATACTAAATAATCTTGTGTAAATTCACTCTGCACTTGGATTGGAAATCAACAAGGTTTGATGCAGTACTTTGTCCTTCCTAATTTTGGACCACACTCTGAAAGCACAAATTCGATACAAGTAAGTGCTAAGCGTTGCGGTACACATATCTGTGCCAAAAAAAAAAAAAGTGAAATCGCAGACAAATGACCTGATCTCAGGAGAGAAAATGATCTCCATTCCAAATTATTTACAGTCTTGGAAGAATACAGAGAAGATGTATTTCATGGTATCCACAAAGGCCATAAACAGCAACTGAAGATCCAACATGCTGCTCTCATTGTCACCCACTCCATACAAACTTGCACATTTCTCAATTACGCCATGATCAGACAGACTGAATGACAGAGGTCCTGCAGGAGGGAAGGAACTCGTGACGATGAGTTCAGAGCATCACGGCAGCGTCCAAGAGATGAAAAGGTAGACGTCTCCTCTGAGGGTTGCCTTCATCAGTGTGAAGGCCTAGGTGTAGCAGGCATTGCATGGAGAGTCAAGTCTGAACCCACAGTGCATGGTGTCCTCCAAGCCTGAACAGTTTGTCTGCTATGGCAGGTACCTGATGTTCTTCCTTGGCTCTCGGAGCAAGCCCTTGGCAGCTTTTCAGATTAGAGCTGAGATCTTAGGTCCTCAAGTCGTGGGGAAGTATATCCACTGAGGAGAAGCTTAATAAGACGAGCAGCTTCCAACTTGCCTGCGTCTTCTACTACTGAAAACTTTTAAAATGGCTTTTGCGTCTATCTGAATATAGCCCAGCAAAAAGCTTCCTAGTCCAGTCAGCTCCAGAAGCAAAGCTCAGCTGTATCAGTGGCAACCCCAGAAGCAGACTCCCCAGCGTATGCCTGTCCCCCGAGCAAGCACGTACGAAAATGGACCCAAAGTCCAAGAGCGATTGCCTAATGTCCTTCTGGGGAGTGCTCAGATCCTTGTAAACAAGCCTCTTCATGGATGCTCTATAAAGAATTGATGTCGTCTGTAACAAGTTCATCACCCTCTAACTGAGCTGCAGGTATACTGGAAGGCGTGCTGCTTTACAGCAAGGCTGTGTGGTACCTATCTATTTAGGCAGGAACATCTTTTGTAAGAATGGCAGTCAATGAGAAAAGATAAGCTTATAGGCACAAAAAATAATTTTGAATGTCAGTTTGCCTAAGAACAAGTTACTAGAGCAGTTTACATAGCTGGAAAACCAGACAAGCTTTTAATCAGAAAATCTTTTTGCCCCAAAGTATGATTTTGGTTTTGTTTGTGGGTTTTTTGGTGGTTTTGGTGTATTGTTGGGTTTTTTTACTTGGTTTGGATGTGGGTTTTTTGATGGTTTTTTTCAAACTACCTCCTTCATCCCAGTAAAAGATACTATCTCTGCTAACAAGCACTGCCTCACTTCTATTTTGAGACCTCTCACAGTTACAAAAACACTACCAGCACAAATTTATTCACTGTTTCTTAGGCAGGGCTTTTCTGACTCATTGTTTTTAACGTACTCGATAATGTGCTGGATATAGGCTTATCCTGCCTTATCTTAGATCAGATTAAGTTCAACCATAAATATCGAAACATATCAGCTGGAAAGCATTGCTTGCCTGCTCTGTTCAGTAAGTCAGCTACAGATCCTGATAAACCATATATAGAAAGTAGATTAAGCTTTCTATACACCCCTCTGAAGCTTCTGGATGGATGAAGTTTCTACACCCCTTCACTTTGCAAGCTGCAGTGCTACAAATGATTTAGTTACTTTCACATACTGAAAGCGTAAAATGCCACAATCTTGCTCATAACAATCAACAGCAGACAGACATATTTTGCATCTCTTTACACAACTGATAGGTAACCAGAAGGCATTTTCTGCCTCAACACCAATGGTTAACTTCCATAGAAAAGTCCTGCTGACTTGCTCATGCTTATCAAAGTATGGTATAAAAAACTGCGACTCTAAATACAGAGCCAACGCAAGCCTGTGTATCTTGAGGGAATTTCTAAGGTCTTCTAAGCAACTCTAAAGGAATAATTCATTATAACAATAAGATGCCAAGCAAGATACAGTGGCACATAAATCAGGCTTGAGAAAAAAACACATTCAGATGGGGTCTCTCTCTGCTATTCAGACGATAAATCTCTCCTTCAAGTATACCTGCCCCTGTCAACGCTGTTGCTCTTACCTGCCAAAGCTCGCCATTGACAGGCATCGCCTTTGCGGGTGGCCACAGTGGCTGTGGGCTGCCATGCAATTTCTAAGCAATATGAAGTCTCAAGCAGCTCAGTAATAACACTATACACCATATATTTTGTAAGATTCAGTGACAACATAGCGCACCTTTTCAAGTTTGCACAGCATGTGCAAAAAAGGATAAAGTATCCTTTATCAAGCCTTGAAAGGAAATAAATTTTTTTAACATGGGTTCTCCAGGAAACATAACTCTCCTTTGGAAAAAAATAACTTCAGCCAGCAGGGTTACCAACAGAATTGGTTATTCATATACAGGGAGAACTGCAAATGTAATTTTACCAAGATAAAACTGTTCTCCGAACACTTCCTTATTTTTCATTCCCCAGGTATTTCTCAGTAGATAACCGGTCTTGTTCTGGAAATGGACTAAAAGATTTCCATTATCCCCCACCTCCCTGTTATGTATTTCCAAATAATACGCAAGCACTAGTGGTCTGAGAACATTTCTGTCACTACAGCAATACTAATAAATTAATTACGCCAGAGGCTGTTCCCTGACTCTGAAAGCAAGTGGCACAGAACACCCTGTGCCAATATTATTATTGCGCTGTAGTTATTCTCTCAACCTCCACAACAGAAGTTACTACGTCCAAAAAGCCTTGTGGATAAAGACTGCAGCTCGTGCCAAATCCCAGCCCATAGCCAGGTTTTATTCAGGAAGTGTGAAGTGGCCCATGCACAAGTATGCCAAGGACCATTCTAATAATTTGGCTGTATGTCCCCATCAAGTTTTCATCCCTCAAAATATCATGCAGTACCGCTTAACTTACAGGGGCTTGCAATGCAATGATGTTGGAACATCGACGTTCCAACAGTCCAGAGTGCTGGTGAGCACTTTTGCCACAAGAGTGCATTCCTAACTTATGGTCAGCTTAGGGTCCAGCAAGACCCCCAGGCCCTCTTCTGCCAAGCAGCTTTCCAGCTGATCAGCCCCTAGCCTGTATCAGTGCATGGGGCTGTTTCTCCATAGACCCCCTCTTGAACTTCATTACGTTTCCACCTGCCCATTTCTCTAGCCTGTCAAGGCTCCTTTTAAATGGCATCACATTCAACACAAGTATAAACCACTCCTCCCTGGTTTTTTTTACCATCTGCAAACTTGCTGAGAGTGCACTCTGCCTCATACTCCAAGTCATTAATGCAGATACTATATAGTACTGAGCTCAGTATTGACCCCTGGGGTACTATGCTAGTGATTGGCCTCCAGTTGGATTTTGCGCCACTGATTATAGACCTCTGGGCTCAATCCTTTAGACATTTTTCCATCCTCCTCCCTTGTCTAACCCTTACCTTATCTGCTTGTCTGTGAGGATGTTATGGGAGACTGATAAAAGTCTCACTAAAGTCAAAGTAAACAACATCCACTGCTCTCCCTTCATCTATTAGGCTGACTATTCTGGATTATCTTCTTATCACTCCTGTGTATGGAAATCACATCCAGGATTAGTTGCTCCATCACCTTGCCAGAGATCAAGGTGAGGCTGACCAGCCTGGAGTTCCCCAGATCCTTCTCCTTGCCCTTCTGGAAGACTCGAGTTTTATTTGTCTTTTATCACTTTCAGAAACCTTTCAGAAACTTTCAGAAACTCCCATGACCTTCCAAAGATAACTGAAAGGCCTTACAACGATATAAGCCAGTTGCCTCAACACTCACGGATGCAATCCATCAGGCTCCAGGAACTTGTTTACCCCTAGCTTGTTTAACTGTTCCTTAACCTGAAAATCCTCCACTAAGGACAAGTCTTCTTTGCTCCAGGTTTTCACTCTGGTCTCAGGGGTCTTGGATTCCTAAAGGCCAGTCTTACCAGAAAAGTCTGAAGCAAAGAAGGCACTGAGTACCTTGGTCTTTCTGTGTTCTGCCAGCAGTGGTCCTGAACGTTTTCCCTACTCTTTCTTTTGTTGCTGATGTAATTACAAAATCCTTTATTTTTGCCTTTCACATCAAGATTCATGTCAGATTCAACTCCAGGCAGGCTTCAGATTTCTGGGTCCCATCCCTGCACAACTGGACAGTGTCTCTGCATTCTTCCTGGCTCACCTGTCCCTGCTTCCACCTCTTGAAGACTTCCTTTTTTATGTCAGAGTTAGTCAAGAGTTCCTTGTTCACCTCCATGCGGGCTGCCTGCTTGTTAGGATGGACCAAATGAGAGCGATCCTTGAAGAACGTGATCCTTGAAGATCAGTCTTGGACTGCTCTTCTTTCCAGAGTCGTGGGATACCATGTGGGTCTTCCAAGTAGATCTTTAAACAGGCCAAAGCCTGTTTTCCTGCAACCTAAGGCTATGATTTTGTTTCTTGCCATGATTCCCCCTCTCAGGATCCTGAACTCCACCATATCATGGTCACTGCAGCTCCTCCTGATCTTCAGATCCCCAACTGGCCTTTGTTTGTAAGCATGACATCCAGCAAAGCATCTCTTCTTGTTAGCACCCATCCCTGTTGTTTTGTATTACACACCAGCAGGTATCGGCGTGGCTCACATCCCCCTTGAGGACCAGTGTGTGTGAAGGCGAGGCTACTTCGCGTTGTCTGAAGGTCACACCTACCTCTTCTTGATCAGCTAGTCCACAGCAGACTCACTACAGCATCAGCCATACTGGTTTACTTGCAAGTCCTCATCTACAAGCTCTGAGCTGGTTTCTCCCATCCCCACAGCAGAGTTTCTTTCTTCCCAATTCCTGTTTCATGCAAATGATGACTACTCATCTTTGCCGTTCCAGCCTGCCTTTCCCAAAGAGCCTGTATCCCTCCATGGCAGCCCTCCAGATGTGAGCTACCCGAGCGCCTCTCCATGACCCCAATGCACACACTCCTCTGTCACAGTCCTCTTGTCCCCACCACCCTGGGCCCTCGGCATGCCTGCCACATCCACCACTTTGACTGCTCAGGAATCTGCCCCCATCTTTCCTTCTTTAAAGCTTTTCTGACCAGGTTGGCCAGTCAAGTTTTCTTTGTCTCTTTCCATAAGCATTTGCTGTAGATACTGTCCAGTGTCAGATGTAAAAATATAGGCTGGATAGACTTCCGGTCTAAGCCAATAAAGTTGTACTTACAGTATCACTTTAGATGCACAGATAAGCATCATAAAGAAATATTTTTTTCCTAGGCAAACCCCGAAGCTTACACTGAAAAAAACTCTCTCATATGAAATAAAAAAAATTACTAATTTATAACTGATTACTTTTTCCTATAGGTCTTTACTACATATATGCTAAACATGTGAACAAGCAGATAAAGAATATTTCCTGCCATTCTATTAAATGCCTTTGAGAAACCTATAATGAAAATATAGAGATTTCATGCTTCTGCTCATAGGTGTTGGGTAATAAAAGTACTGAGGTTAAACAAGAAAATATACTTGTTATTTCTAAACACAGCCTTACTGCAAGTGCAAAGCATGACAGTATCTAAAAACGTTTCCCTCTCTAACCTTAGATAACATTTTTTAAATAGCTTGCATTACTCCATATATGCCAAATGACACAGTCCAAACTACTTTTATAAAATAAACGCAACTGTATGGAACAAAACACATAATGCAGATTAAATAAAAAACAGTGTATGAATAAAGTGTTACTGCTCATTAAAAGTCAAGTAAGGATTTGTAATAAGGCAGTTTTGTAGTTAACTACCTCAAAGAAAGGTCATGATTTTCTTATGTATACTTATATATGTATCAATAAAAATCATTTCCTAAACACTATACTGCCTAAGGAAAGACACAATGCTGGCAACAAAAATTAATGAGGTGCGTTATATTTTAGCTATTAGCTGTACACTTGGACATAGAATAAGAAAAAATAATAACTATTATTACCACTATTCATGTTTACTTTGATTAAGATATGCTTGACCACAAGCATTTTCAGATGTCTGGGAATTAGTACTTCTTGTCTTAGGATAAACAATAAACACTTAACACTTCCACAAGCTCCGAACAGTCCTCTTTAAGGCTTTACAGCATACATGTAAAATTAGTGGCTACTGTGAAAAAACCCTTATCAAATGTGGAAAATGAATAAATAATAAAGTGTTTGGGGTAAAAAAGATATACAATGTGAAATTTGAAAAAATATTTTGGGGGTATATATGGAATAAATCATTGAGTTACAAGCAATTTGGCATAGGAAATTAAAAACAAGATCTTTTCAAGACACTCAGTAGAAGGTTTATTAAAATAAAGTATGGTCTGTTGCAAGGTAGTTAATTTTCATAACTTGCTGTTAGCAATTTCAGATTATTCTCTTCTGTTTAAAAGGTGGAGTATTGTTCCACTTCACTGAATGGAAAAAAGACTATTTAATCTCCAAAAAGAGCTTTCAAAGAAATATACTGAAGACCAAGTGCTCATTCTGTAGCAAAGAGGTCAGAACAGATCTGACAAATTTTCACATTCGTACGTGTGCATAACATTGACTTTTTTTGTTTTATCAGTATGCATAAAAAGGTGACGCAGCTGCTCTCTGCCTCCTAATATTCCCCATGGGAGAGTACAAAAGAGAAGACAATTGAGACGCAATCCATCAGTTCTCCAATAAAATCAAAGTCCTGGAAAGAAACAAGCTGGTCCTGCTTTAAATGCTGGGGGTTTTAGTACAGATTTTGCTCTTGCTAAAGTGTTGTCCTGGTGATCGACAGAAGATGAACTAAAAAATCGAGATCATCAGAGGAGAAAAGTATTTGGGATTCACACTGGACTTACTTCTGCCCAGAAGAAGCAGTCTCAGGGACTGGAAGAAAACATTTTTTTTACTCAGCTTCCCAGGCTCTGAGCACCAAGCAAGCTCCAATGGTATTGGAGAAAGTCTGACCATTACCTGCTCAGCATAATGCTGCACTATAAAGCCCATTTGTTAAGTCTCATCAAAACATGGGCATGCTGAAGCAAGGCCAAAATGACTCATCTGACAAATGTCGTATTTGGTCCCAACCTCTGCTTCAATGAGCATTTCCTGCTTAAACAACATGAAGCTCTACCATCATGATCAAGAATACCGAGTGCTGGATGGTTTTGCATGAGCAACAGGAACTGTGGGCTTACCTCACCAGGTAAAGGACAAAACTGTCCAATACGAGGGTATGAATCATTTTGAAAAGCAAATGCAGTTTCTCATCTTCAGGCAGTTTTGTGAATTTAGCACTGAACAGGCTGTTTTGTGTTGAAGAAAGAGAATTTTGGAGTACTTTTTGTTCCAGTCAGGGAACAACTAAGAAGAGAAGAAACGGTAACATACATAATATTTTATTCAATCCAAAATAGCAACCAAGCTTAAAAAGCAATTATTCACACAATATAAGCTGCAAGTTCTCATGGAGCCTGTTGACTATAACAATGTATTTTTTTCCCATGCAGAAAAGACTACTGCATCCCTAGAGACTATTTCCATCAGAAGATAGGTCACGCTAAAAATGTGAGTCCATCATTAAGGACAACTATCTATAAAAGCGAATACTTGAGTACCGAACTCTCAGAAGCCTGAAATATATGCAGTTTTCAGCCAGCACGCTTGGGTGCTGTGGGAAGCCCAGCTGCTGCATTGCAGAATTCAGCACAGCACAGGTTTCATCTGCCCAGCTTCACACCAGCTTGGACTTGGTGCTGCCATAGCAAAATTTGTACTGGTACCTGAGCCAGCTCATTTAAGGCTGACTGGGATACCTTGACCATGGGATTCATGGCAACTATGGCTGTGACTGCAGTGCGGGAAGATCCCTGGGTTTTGACTAGGTCTTTTCTTCTTCCCCAGTCATATCTGAGACCCCAATCCAGGAAAATAACCCCATAACCCACCTAGCTAGGAGAAGTGCATCAGGGTCCCTGTAATGAACTCAGCAGGCCTAATTAAGCAAAGTAGGTGCTCAATTATTTGCCATTTGGGTTCTTCTATGGGGCTGACAGGACATCCATTCACATCCATAAACATTTAAGTGTGGTTGATTGCAGAACGAAGCCAGAAAGGCTACAGGCAGCCAGCTTACAATTCACAAAAGCCCAAAACCACACTTTGACTGCTACTTCTGATTAAAATGTAAAAATTAAAATGCCTCCATGATAGTTATGGACAAACATCACAACACTGAACCCTCTTCTACAGTTACTGAAGCCAGGGAAGGATGTTTTCAAGCTCAAGTGGCTGACAAAACAATGAAAATAGAGAGAGAAAAAGGCAGGGAAAAAAAATCAGCTGTTATTCTAGGAGTCATGAAACACTGCAATAGCCCAGCTCATGGGATAGGCAGTAAAATATAACAAGTGTTTTTGTGTCATCTCTTTGGTGTAAATCAGTGGGACTCTGCTGACATTAATGAAGCTAAGCTGACTTGCAGCAGAGAATTTGGGTCTTTATTTGCTATAATGACAACCAATGTTTAAATTCAACAACAGATTTTAGACAATTATAATTAAAGGTCTATAACAACATACAACACAAATGTAGCCTGTACAGGAGAGTTGTATTGCATTCATCTTGTGTCCTCACATTGCCAGTGGCATTCAGATACATAATTAAAATATTAATAACACCCCTGTGACAGGCAGCAACACAGAAGAAAATGAACTCTTTAGAACTAACTACTAGCAGTCACATTTCAGGACAACTAAATAATACCATTTTATGAGACAAATTTTGATTCAGTTGCCAAGAATTGTAATATTTAACTCATCTTGTGTCACCCCTGAACTCCCATAATGTTTCAATAATCTGCTTATACCACATGGCTATGTGTTCTGGGCATTTGACAAGGTAAAATATTAACATTCATGTTGCAGACCTAATGCTCCTATCCATCTGACAAGCATAAATACACTGAATTTATAAGCAAAAAACTTATAATAAATCCAGACAGCATCCAGACTAACATCTGAGGAAAGAATTTCTGCAGAACCATAGCAAGGATTATTACAGGTCATAACCGTATCATGAATCAATGACACTGTGTTACAAAATAATTAGAGATGCCATTTGTTACCTCCTCTGTCCTTCACCTTTCTACATCGCAGCTCCTTGTCAGATCAATTCTTCTCTGCCTAATCCTCCTCCTCTCCTGTTTCCTAATGACTGTCCTGTACTCAGGCAACCCAAGCGTTGCCATTCACACTAGTTCCTCCTCAAATTGTATTGTTCCCGCTCCTGCCCAGCTTCCTGTCAGCTCTCCATTCTGATGCCCAGCAATCAATATTGAGATACTTCTTTTAGCAATGCAATTTGTGGACAAGCTGCATGGAAGCTCTTTTGGAGATTTCAGTTTCCGCATTCTTCTCGCCATAGCAATTTCTAAAATTTTCAGAAGGCTCTTAGCATGGGAGAACCTCACAGCAACATCAGAAATTACATCCCTGGCTGAAAGGTCATGTGTGGGTCACCTTTCAAACATCTGTCTCAAAGACTAGGAATCAAGCTTTGAAATGACCTCTAGCAAAAAAAGTTCTGTTTTTTCCAGAAGAAGGATGATATTTTTCAAAATATCCATTAGGTCTCAGGAAAGCGAGGGGAATAAAAAATTCTATCTCTGTCAAAAAAAGCATGGTAAAGTCACAATAACTAAAAAGGGTCTGTAGATGACAGGTATTCAGCAGCCCTTGTAAAGAGAATGAGACCAAGTAGAGCCTGGTACTTTCAATTTTTCTGAGATTTTGCAAAATGCATAAAGCAATGTATCTTAAAAAAATCCACAATAACTGGCTTAGATAGAAATCCCAATTTGCTGGAGAGAGAGCACATATCAATAAAAATATTACAGTTCCTGAGGTACTGTTAGAAAGGATTCAAATACAATAGTGATAATGCAAAACCAGAACTCAAACATCACTGAAAAGAGGAGACCAGAGCTTTTCTTTTAACTTATGACATATTATTTCACTTCCCCCCCACTCCTGCCGAGTTTGATGGTTATAGACAGAACTTGGAATTCATACCTCCTGGGACTACACAGTAACTTCAGTTTTCATGATGGATCATTTTTATTTTCTTTTTCTAATGGGCAGAGAGATTGAGGTTCAGCTACCTGACCATGAAAAACTGCTGGGCATGTCAAGAGACACAGCTGGCTGCAACACAGAGCAGAGGGAGAAGAGCCAGAAGTTACAGAGAGCACCATGAGGGCTGGCAGGGGTTCAGGGGCAGGTGGGGTGAGCCACATGAAAGATGAGCCCTGCTGACCCTTGAGGGGCTGAACTTGCAAGGCCAAGAGGAGATTGTATCCGTCTTACTACGTAAGGCTGACAACACCTAGGTGATGATGTCACAAACACAAATTTGGGTACATACGCCATAAAAGTAAGACCAACAGGGAAAAGTAATGAGGGGTGCATTGTTTAACTGAGAAGAAACAAGGGTAGAGAAAATGAAGGATGAAGGTCGATGGGGAAGAAGAAGTGTGGAACAAGGGTAAGAAGAAGGAATCACTGGTTGGACAGAGACAAGCTGGTGGCCAGCATGTTTGTCCAGTCAGGCCCTATCTTCTGATTAAACTCTAATCCTAATTATTTTCTGTGTGAGTGTGCTTCCACGGTGTGCACAAGAGAGCATGTGTGAGAAAGACAAACAACAAGAGACTCTTCAACTCAGATCAGGCAGCAAGTAGAACAGGAGGTCTGTCACTCAGCCAGCAGAAAGACCACAGGTTTGCCACAGAGGATCAGCTACTGGAGAGACCTTGTATCCGTACATGGGGCATGTGCATGTGCCTATGTGATCCAACAGCAAGCTTCAGGCCTGATTTGTTGATGCATAAGAACAGGACCTGGCCATCTGTACTGCTCATGTTTATGGGAGGGCTGTTTATGACGATGTGGTGCCACTAAAGGTACTGGTTGTCTGTACGTGTGACTCTGGTGGCTGGCTGTGTCTGCAGAGGGTATGTGTGCATGCACTCATGTGCACACATGGGGACTGCACGCTCAGCCCCACTGCGCGCTGGACCTGAGGACGGGGAACTTGAGCAGCCTCGTGCTATCGGATCAGGGTGGGAGGAATCCTCTTTGGTTTAGAGGGCCACCGATTTGTCCTCTTTTAAAGAACCTTCCACATTTGACTAGCATTATTTCAGTGGTGCTACTTGAACTGAAACAGTAACACATAAAATATGTGCTAAGAGTGAAAAGGTCTGAGAACTCATAAAGAGCATTCATATTCTACACATTAGGGTAAGGATGGAAAGGAAACACTGTCCCAGTTACAAAAGAATCACACAATGGCCCAACACCACCACATCGGCCAGACCACGGCACTAAGTGCCACATCCAGCCTCTCCTTAAACACCTCCAGGGACGGTGACTCCACCACTGCCCTGGGCAGTGCATCCCAGTGCCTGAGCACCCTCTCCGTGAGGAAGGACTTCCTGAGATCCAACCTAAACCTCCCCTGACGCAGTTTCAGGCCGTGCCCTCTCGTCCTTTCACTGGTGCAGGTCGTAATGATGTATCAGCTCTGGTGCAGCACGTAATATATACATCCAAACGTGGTGATGATACATAGCCTGTTGTCCTGCTCCAATATCCTCACTCATTTGACACCACATAGATGTACAGATACTTCCTTGAAACGTGCTCTGTGCGCAGCTGTTCCTTAGGTAGTTGTGGAAGGTAGCATAGGGCTTCAACATCCCAAGTGGCTGATGGGCCCTTTCAAGGTAACTGTTGTCTGTAACTGCCAAGAAAGGTATGCTATTGATACCAAACACCGAAAATAAAACTCAGCCTTTAAAATTAACAAAACCACCAAATCCCCAAATCAATTAACCTGTGTGAAGATAACTTGCAGTGTTAGATGAAAGAGGAACTTTATTATTACGCAGGATGCCTGAACTACAGAGGCTTTGGCAACTTGTGCCAAACAAATTCAAATTGTTGTTTTTCAAGTCTCTGAAGAGCTCAAACTAGCACATTTCCAAAGCACTACCATTTATATTACTGGCACTAAAATTCTACTCACTTAAAAATGTCACAGCCCTTACACCATTTAATGTATTTACCACAGTTATGCAGAAAGTTCACACAAGCAACCGGATTCCCTAAACAGCACTTCAAAAAATGGTATCAGATGCTAGCAATTACTTTTTTATATAGGTGGGCAGAACAGGACAGCTAACATATTCTGATGAAATTTATAACTCATCCCAGTTATTATCAGACAACAGTATAGACAACAGTATAAAACTCAAAACTGCCAACAAGAAAAACTTCTGATTCATTTAACTTGTCCTTATATTTGCAGTCCACTTCCAAGTTTTTCACTTTAATAGGATTGATAATAACATCCATTTTCAGTAGAAACAAAAACATTTTCTTGATACTATGTATAAACACTCAAGGAACAGTATTTCCTCTCCTGTTTTGTAATGAAAGCATTTTTTAAAACTGAGTTATAATTCATCATTCTGTGACAGCATTTAGAAAAGAGTATTTTTACAGTTATCTAAAAGCCTGGTCAAATCATATAATTTCCTTGAATATCATCCCATTTAAGTACTTTTATTACCCATATGCTTACTAAAAACACTGATTTTTATTCCACTTTTTATGTGGTAATCTAAATTGCCTTGAGTAATGTGTCTAACAGAGATAATTAAATGTATTTCATTAATATTTGCAAAAGGTTCCAAGGGCATACAGTGGATTAAAGTCTGGTTTGCAAATGTGTTGCTCAAATTTCATCATCTACACACTAAAGAAATAGCAAAGTGCCGCTTGACTCACAGGAAGAGAGGAATGGAAGGGATTTGGCTTGCGATCCTGTGCGATTTTATACTATCATATAAACTGCAGGATATGACCTCCTTTAAATATTTACCAATGACCAGCACAAACCCATTTTGGATTATTCAATCCAATGTGATGTCTGAAAGTTTGGGAATGAATTTCACTGCTCTGTTGTTTAAGGGTCTTTAGTTCCTTGCCAAAAATAATTTTTTGTTTTAAACATTTAGCATTTCTTCCTCATGTTTATTAACTCTTGATCTTAGTTGTGCTGTATTAGACAAATCTGTGTCTTCTAGGCTCTCCTCTAATCATCCTAACAGAATTTTCGGCATTTTCTACAGTTTGAAGTCCCTCCTCTCAAACACATCCAGCCACAATTAATATTCCCTATCTCAACAATGGTATTTGTCATTGACATACTCAAATGAAAACACTTGGATGTCTCTCGGTAATTCGGCTAATAAATCAAGATTCATCTCCTCAGTCATTTTGAACACATACTTCTAGATCACTGGAAAGATTCTGTTATTAATCCTCAATCGCACCTTTGATTTTTACTGTACTCTTATATGTTCTCTACACAGAATCCCCCATTCCTCTTTCACTTAACCTTTGTCTAGATAAGGAGCCACTTTCAAGGTGTTTTAACATTTTCTTTTAAGAAGGAACTTGGAGTGATTTTGTGGAAATCTCACTTTAGCTCTTTAGTTTCTGCTTCTCAAGTAGTCCTTTGGTGTTGGTCAGTCCTTTTAACATTTCCTTGCACATATGTTGCTTTTTTTCAATGCTTTTACTGATGAAATGATTCAACTCTCTTACGCTTCTCCTCCCCGTTTTCAGTTGCATACACATCACTGTAAGATTTGAGATTTTATAAATTAGACTATAATCCCAGATGATTAAAAAAGTTTTCTTTAAAAATGTCACACACTTTTTACAATTCTTTTCTTATTTCAAGCATGAACCACTGTACAAATGGAGTAGATATATCTGTTGTGCATATATATACACACACACACATATGTATATATGTGTGTGTGTGTCATACACAAAACCTTATACCATCACGCTGAATCTTGCAACTGGCACTTTCATAAGGAATGAAACACTCTTGGTGTTCTCTTACTTTCCCTCCAAGTTCCTTCCCCGAGAATCCCCTTTAGTCTCATATACATCCCCATTTAGGTCTCCAGTAAAAATAGTGATTTTCAGGTTTATTGAGAGGGGTAGCCTCTCTATGATGCAGTCATTAGATCACCTGCACCTGCTGTCTTGCAAAGATATATCAAAGTAATTTTAAAGTAGCAAAGTCAGATGCCAGTAGCAGCTTAGCTTTTGCGGCAGAGAGATCAGCCTGAGTTGTAAAACCTGCTTGAGAAGTCAAATAAATTTTCAGATAGTCCATGTTGAGCTTTATGACAGCATGAGAATGGCAGGCAGTCTAAGTAACTTAAAACCCCAGTAGGAAAAGCCTATATTACACTGGGTGATCAGTACAAACATATATTACGTTTCTCTTCCATGTAGCAGAAGCATTTGTGCTGTGTTCTATGTAAATCTAGCCAAAGACTCTACAGAAAATCATTTTTCTAACAATATTTATATTTATATCTATATTTA
>NW_009698933.1:0-5957 GCF_000703405.1 Apaloderma vittatum | reverse complement strand
CGGGCCCGAGTTGCCGGGGCTGGGGGCTTTAGTCGAAGCGTCCGAGGTTGCTAGGCCCCACGAGGGATCGGCCCCAGGAGTGGGGTTTAAAACAGGGCATGGTGAGCGCCGTCTCACTTCCCTACCCGTGAGGGAAGGGCTTCCCAGACAGGGAGCCATCCCCTACCGGTGCCGGCTAGAGCCTGCTGCTGATTTAAAACTACACAATTTGCCTTTTTCCTGGCTGTAATAAATACACCAAGCCCTCTGACGTCTGGCAGCTGTGTGCATAAAATGCCATTTAAGGCCGTGGGCTGCAGAAATGAGGAGAGAGGCTCCAGGCTACAGTTTCCAATGCTGTTGCATCTGAAAAATAATGTTTTCATATTTTTACAGGTCAGTTCATAGAAGTGTATCCATGTGCCTTACATTATAGGCTCTTCATTTAAGAAAAAATGAAATAAATTAATGCCTAATACATTAAAGGTATTGCTTGTCCTTTATTTGTCTGTAAATTCAAATTTGAAACATAACGTTTCTGGTAATTGTATTACTTCTAATACAACAGTCGGTTGCAGTTACGTTCCAGTTCAAAAAAAAAGAAAAAGTATTATCCTTTAGTCAAAATTATAACAGTTTCTGATTAAAATCTGTACTCCCAAATGCAGCATCATCTTTTATGGTCCAAGAATACACTAAATATAGGGAGAACGCCTGGATTTGTTAGCATTGAATCCATTTATCTTAAATTTTTAGATACGGCTAATTTCTTCAACATGAATTATTAAAAGAAAAACAAAGATTTACTAATAATTATAGATCAAGTGCTGCTGATTTCCAGCTCAAAACACTAAAGATTTGTGTCATAGAAAATTACTGAAAATCAAATGAGCTCTTCACATGGAAAATAGTATTAATTCTCCATATTAAAAAATATTTAGAAACAAATGAGGTGTAGCCTAAATATCTGGTTCATAACTCTTGGTGCGATATGTCTTGCCATGTAAATGTTTCCCTTAAAGTTTAATGTGGGTTTGTGTTTACTATGTGAAGTAATTGGATTTTAAACACTTAGCTAATGTCAGCCGAACTCTTTAGAGGCTGAAGATTTCAAAATTCCCTTAACTCCCTTTCAGCAAAATCAACAGGTAAGTGAAAAGAAATAGCACAGCAGGATTCTCTGAGAGCAAAGGCACAAGTAGAGCTCCGTCCCCTGGCAAGTGTTTGGTCTTTTCCAGAACAGGCATGTAACAGATACAAAAAAAGTGCTGGAAAGGTATAAAACAGACTCTGCAAAGGTTAAAGCAGAAGATCACTTCGAATCCCTACAGAGGACTACAGTGTTACAAAACCTACCATATTTGTACAACTTTGATTAATCGATATTTTTGCAGAGTTTTTAATTAGAGACTGGACTCGATGACCTAGGTGGTTCTTTCCAATCCTGTGTTCCTAATTAAATAAAAAGCGTATGCTGGCAGGCATTGATTATTGTTTTTTCCTCAGGAAATGAATAACTAGCCACATGCTGATAAAATAATAAGCCGAGGGGGAAAAAATAAAACCAACAACTCATAGCTTACATCTATTCTAGAAAACGCTTCTGGTTTCTAGTTTAGGTGAAAAGCAAGTATTAGTTGTTTGTTGTTGGTTTTTTTCAGTATTAAATAGTGTCATTCAATTAGTAACACTGCAGAAAATTGGCACCTTATTTTCTATTTGTGTCCCATCTCCTGTTTTACATTCCATACAACGTATGGCCAAGAAAATCTGTAAAATGGATAATTGGCTACTTCTGCATTTGAAGGGCTTTACTCCTTTACTCCAGCACTTGTTCTGCAAAATCCCTCTAAGTATTATGTTGCAAATCTCTTCCTGTACTAAACCCTGGGCAAAACTGGCACCTCTGTAGCTCTATTACTGGGAGATCACATCTTAGGGATCGCACAAACTTCAGCTGTTTGTGATTTACACCTTGCTAACCTAATCTCAATTTTATATTACACGGTCATCTTAAACGTGAATTTCTAAGTTTTTAGTATATCACTAAACATTTAGGATTGTGTTGTGATCCAGAGTGTTCTTTTCCATCCCTGCTTCTTGAGGAGGACAAGATGCACAAGACAGGTCGTGGTGTCTGGCTCTTGGAAAGTCAGACTGTCTGTCAGCCCCTTTCTAATAATTTTTGATCTCGTTGGCTATTTTCAATCAAACTCTTAAATTCCATTGCTTATGGGATGAATTATTTCCTTAAATTGCTTTGTAAACCACTAAATAGATTAAGAAGTATTAAATCTTACAAATAAAAGTTTGCGTGCATATGTTTTGGCAGTACAATATGCAGCTTTATGGGGCGATCGGGTTTTAGAAGTTGGGTTAATTTAGTGAGGCAAGTCATCTTAAACATGAATTTCTAAGTTTTTAGTATATCACTGAACATTTAGGATTGTGTTCTGATCCAGAGTGTTCTTTTCCATCCCTGCAGTAATCACGCTTTCCTTTTCATGCAAGAAGCTAGACAAGGTTCAGGTTTCCATGAAGGAACAAAAGTGGTAATGACGACAAGCTGCTTTGTTCCATTTCTATTTACAGAGACACATTTTCATTCTGTTTTTCCAAGTGCTGGTGGAATCAATAAATCAGAAAGTCTCCCTGCTCAGAAGTCTTTCACAGAAGTTACACCACCTTCTATTTTTTCTACATCTTTTTCTCTGTGATCCACCTTCAGAAACACCTGTTTGTAAAACAAGACACAGTTCCTTCCAGGGTGAATATTCAAATACCCAAAACGTGTTTTGTCTTGGCTGGAGAAATATGCTTAATTTTTAGCTGAAGTTACTTGTTTTCTAGAAGTCCAAACCAACCTACAGCAATTTTGACAGTTTTTAAGTGGGCTATATAATCACGTAAAAGAAAACTGCTCCTTCAGTACTCCCCTATAGATCAGTGTGACAACTGTTATACAGAAATCAACAACAACCAAAAAAATGAAGTGTTTTACGAGGCTTTGAGCAAAGCCCGGAGGCCACCGAGCTCTGGGGTCCCTCCGAGCTTCCAGGGGCACAGCAGTGCCTGAGGAACTCCGCGGTGGCAGCAACAGAAATTATTCCTGTGGTGGCATCAATCCGTACACCCATGCCTTTGTTTCTGTATTCAGTCGATTCACAATATCTTTCTTTTTGTGCTGTTGGTCAAAGGGATGGGAAAAGAGATGAGGGAGTGCAGGGATTTTTCAAAGATAGCAGTGCAAGTGTGAAGTGCTCCAGAGGAGGGAGCTGTCTTTTAACAGCTGTGAAAATAATTTTCTATTTTAGGGATGGATAAGCTCTTAGGGGCGATACGGCATTTTCATATAATATATGGGGAAGTTTGTTAATAATTTCACTTTCTATAAAAGCATTGGTGGCTCCTTTGGTTAAAAATAAAAAACTTTTGCAAACCACAAAAAAATTAAAACGTGTGGCGTACAGAGAGGTTCTTTAAGCAAAGTATTTACAGTATAAGTCTTGTTAGGGGATCTATTCTGAACATTTACTGACAGCTGAGTCAATCGATGTGATCTGCAATTCTTTATTGCTGTTTTTCAAAAACTGCGTACCAAAACCTCTGTTTTCAGCAGGTGTGTCGTGTTGTTCATCTGTTCGTGTAGGCTGTTTTTGTTCTGGTGGAGAAGAAAACCCAACAGTGTTAGACGGAGAAAAATAATTCAAGCTCTCTTTGAAAATTCACAATCCGCAACTAAAATTCTTCTTTCTTCGGCCTAAATATTTAAAAGAAAATAGAAACTTCCTCGCCATAACCTTTCCAGACAAAACGAGGCCATACTTTGCAGCACAGGAGAATGATGATAATTGCTTAACTCGTGTGGGCAATTACAGCAGAGTGCAACTGCAATTATACGGGGCACAGATAGCAATTGCGCGTTCACGTGTTCTCTGCAAAGCATTTCAGACAAAGGAGTTCTTGCATTTCCCCACAAACAGTTGTGTAAAAAGAAAAACAACCTCAGCTGCAACTCTGTCTTCTTCGGAAAAAAAAAGTATTAACATAGAAAGACTTGATACTTCATCAGTTACTTTAAATGCTAGGTATTTTGATTTTACTCTAATGTCTTAATTCTGTGACAGAAAAGAAAGGAAAACATCACATAGTTAAAAATTCTCAAATAACTGTAAATCCTGATTTCTTACACTTTAGTTTGTGGCTCAGTCAACTCATTGGAGTATAAAACCTGTCCACAGCTGTGAAGAAGTTACTAATTTGAGCGATGGACTCAGTGCCTGTACACATAGAAGCCCGGATTGCTCCAGAAGTGAGGGAATCTCAGCAAAAAATGCGGTTTATGGAATGAGTGACGAAGAGCACGTGACTGAGAGCAGCTTCACAGGATGGAGGTCACAGCCTTCGCGCTGAAGCTCCAGGCACAGGGGCTGTTCCAGGCACTGAATCCGACGGGAGCTGCTGAACTGTTCCCACTCCTCACCCAGAGCCAAACGCCGTTCCGGAGCTACGGCTGGAGCAGCGGCCAGGTAAGGAAGAGAAGCATTTCTAGGCACTGGGGTTTTTCTGCTCGCAGGTAGAACACAGAAAGCACAGAAATATAAACACCAGTTACAGTGGTCAGTGCTGGAACTGCCAGAGAAACTAATTTTTCACTCTTCTACTCAGTACGGAGCCATGAACCAGCACCTTAGCACCAAGTTGTTTGGTGCTACTTCAGTTCTTGGCTCACACATGTCTGTGAGAGACTTCATTTAGCACCTAAGTGTGTTTACGAGTAACCGTGGAGTCCTTTCTTCTAGACGTATCACATTTGTTGACAAACAGCACTGCATGGTACGAAAACGTACAGTAGCAGTGGAAAGAATTTCTCGGCTGTGTCAGAAAGCAAAAGGAATCTGCCTGAGGGAGGTGCTCACAGGGCACAGGCCTCAGAAGAGTTCTCCTCTTACTTCTTCTGCTGGATTCTGACCAGGAGAAATGAATCTTCCAAAGAAGCGCAGGCTTTGCCAAACTTGCTTGCAGCACCTCAGCGGTCGAGTCGGGATCGTGATGGCACTTTGTTCACAAAAGCCAGGTAACGTAACTCCTTTTATCTCCTGAGTCTTATTGTACGATTAGCGTAGCAATGCCATAGTTAGGCGGCACACGGGTCATCTCCAGCTTGGTTTTGTCGATCCGAAGAAGGCTGTACACTGCTACTCCATTCCCCACTCAAGATCGACAACTAAAGAACAAACTGGTAAAGAAGCAGTGGGTTCATAAAGCACAATCCCCCTAGCCAGCATTCATTTTAAAATGTATTTTACACAGCACGCTTCCTCAGCCATACATTCTTGCTTTTGTTGCCAAAACGTGATACAGAGCTCCCAAAAAACAACATTTTCTCGGTTATGTTTTTAGATTCAGTGAAATAATGTAATTACAAAAACCTAGAGAGACCCAAAATCATAGTGATGTACAAAAACGTACACCCGTAAACCCATCATCACGTACATGTGTGAAATATTTGTGACCAAATCTGGCCCTTTCTTGCAGCTACGGCCGTCCTTTAACAGCCTGGGCGTTTCGGTTCCGTCTTGATTTGCTATTTATGACCAGAGGTTCATAATTGTGATCCTCAGTTTCCATTTTTAATTCCGGCGTTCACTTTGGGAAAGAATTTGGCGGCCCTTCGTACCCCAACTGAGGCTCCTGTTTTAATTCTCAGCGCAGTAGTTCCCACATCGGGGGACATCAGTGATCGCCCACGAGGGGGGTGAATAAACCGCTCCCTAAAACACGGGTTTAACGGGGGGTTTCCCTGCGGAGAAAGCGATGCCGCTGGTTGGAAGCGGCTGTTTTAATTAATCGCTGCCAGAACGCTAAAAAAAAAAAAACAACGACAACAGGGAAAACAACCCCAAACCCAGGCACCAAACCAGAAATCCAACAGCCCAAACCCCGGCAACTTTCTCCAGCCCCGGTCACAAAACCCG
>NW_009698932.1:7991-8191 GCF_000703405.1 Apaloderma vittatum | reverse complement strand
ACAAGTAACCCGGAGATCAACCAGGGCCAAACATCTGTCCGGGCCTCCTGGAGTCCCATCTCCCTGCGCCTGCCTTCCTCCGTCTTTGCCTAGAGATAATGAGAAATGATAGAGGAATCTCTTCCCCCTTCCGTGGGACAGAGAAGCTTCTTGTGACAATATCGCCACTGGGTAGGGACTACATCCCCCCAACCCCTCCA
>NW_009698932.1:0-7839 GCF_000703405.1 Apaloderma vittatum | reverse complement strand
ACACGGAGTCGCCGGTGTAGTTGTCGCACGAAACCGATGGAGATGCTTTTTGTTGTGGAAGGCGCAGTGGTTTTCCATTGGGAAGAGAAACGATGAGTCAGCACGGCGGCTCCGAGCAGGATCCGCGCAGTCTCGGTGCAAGCTGTTAGGGAACGAGAGTGTTGATCACAAACTAACCAAGAATCTGGCTAAAATGCAGTTCCCGCCCCTCCTAACAGAAAACTATACCTTGTAGCCCAAATTATTTGTATTATTGGGGCGGGTGGGAGAAGATCCTCGAGTGGAAGAGATTGTTAGGAAAGAGCCTATAATCTATATTTCGTCAAGAGTATCAAACTCATTCCGAAATAAAAGCTCGATCCATTTATTTTCACTGCTTGAATAATACAGCTGGATGATGCCATGGGCTTACACTAGACGGTTGCACATCATTCATTCGCCAAGAAATGGCCTAAATGGTGCCTGTGGGATTAGGTCAATTTTAGTGGATCTACTTCGCCTCATTTGGTTACTAATTGGTTTCTTGTTTTATAAATCGAAATCTCATTTTCAGGAAATTACAAAACCCATGCAGTCAGTCCATTGAGGTAATCCGTGGGTCGGGGGTATTTAAATGGAAATGGCTCTACAATGCATCAAGTATTAAGCAACAGTAAAACTTCGCCTCTGTTTCCGAATGAAATGTGAGCTCGCTAGCTCCTCAGATCCATAATAGATACATCTCTTCTAAGGCTACTTATGTAAATATGATAAACCAGACCTTGATGGGGGAGGGGACGCAGGGAAGAAAGCAAATTTTGTCTGCTAAGGTTAATGTGGCATATCTTGGAAATCTTCCAGAATAAATTATGTTTTGCTTTGTCTTCGGCCACTTTAGCTGGGAAAATCCTTTGCCTAAAACCGATTTAGTTATCCTTCTCCTCACAAAGCTGCTTGTTTCTATTCCAAACCTATTATGCTGTTGGCTCTCCAAATTACAAGAGAATCTTTAGATCTTGTTTCCAACCGTAATCCTGAAGCAAAAGGGAGAGCTGATTTCCTTCTTTTGTTTTAAATAGATAATCAAAGGATTTGCAGAATATTCTGCGGTAGGTCAAGTGCGAGAAATCACAGTTTGCCTCCTCTATTAAAGGAAATTGGATGTTAAAGCGAATAGTCAGGGAAAAAAAATAAAGGGGATATTAATGGAGAGGTTTTCTTGTATAATCTTTAAAAATCTTTAAGGGGCATGGGGAGAGCCCGTCGATTTGGAAGAGGCTGAGCTTGGCAATGGATAGAAATAGTCTCCGACTTGAAAGCACTGAAACATCTGGGAAGTACAAAGAATCGCCTCATGTGATAGCATTTCAAAAAGCCGGCTCAGGTAGACAAGTGAAAACGTTTAATTATAAACCATTAACAGACAGAGCCCAGCAGCGCGGGGTTTCCAGTTGAAACACAGCGCCCCGTGAAGAACCGCCTTCCCGGGGGGAGGTTAACCTGTAATGCCCATGAGCTGTTCATTAACCCACCGGGGTCGGGTTGTTTTCCCTTTTAGGAGAAGAATAATTAGGGCCGTAAACTTCGATTAATAAGCAACTTAAATCACAGGCGCGAAGCCCAGATTTAGTTTTGAATACAGAAACCTGTCAATCAGATTTCTCTCCAGGTAGGGAGACGTCGCAAAGGAGCCGCCTTTGCTCTGACTGGCCGTCCTGGCTGCTCAGCAGAGAAACCTCTGAGTGAGCTCGGGAAAAATGAATATACAGCGAGGTTTTTTCTCTGTTTCTCTGGAAGCTGTGCAAGATTTGCCAGCTCCTTGATGACTTCGGGGACCCTCCGTCCTGACGGCAGGCTCAGGGGAGGAGTAGAGAGGCACAGAGTAGAGGTGCCTACGGAGTCCCTGGAGCATCACCCTCTTCGGAGGGCGCAGAGAGCAGTGAAGCAAGCCCAGGGACTCAGGAAAAAAAGTCACTGGGTCCTCGTTAATTGCTGTAGAGGAATTAATGGGAAAGAGCTTGTTACTAGCTGGCATCCTTGTACACGCTGGGGCTGCGAGATGGGGCCAAAGAAGTGTCCCTGCCTTTGTAGGGCTGTAAAGTTAAGGATGAAAGAGAGAAGCGTAGGAGTGGTGAAGAGACAAGTCAGCGTTAAGGTGGGCGAGGAAGCGGGGAAAGGAGAGGGAAAGGTGGGAAGGAGAGGGGCCCCTTTGCTTTGGCTGGGGGGAGGGCGGGGGGGGGGGGCGCCGTGGGATACCTTGTTCAAATAGCCTAGAGGAAATCGTTAGCTTTGTTTAGACCGGCAAACACCCAAGTGAAGCCAGTCAATAGAGAGGGATGCCCGCGGCCGCCTGCAATCGCCACCTCTCATGTTTGCCTCGGAATAGCTGGAAAACGGCGTCTTGCCTTCTCGGAGCCCGCCCTGCGGGAGTGAGACCTCTCCAGGTCGGCTCTCGCACCCTCCCGGGCGATCCGCACCCTAGCCATCAATCAGAATTTGTGTGTTTTTTTCCCTCCCTTTAACTTTATCTCAGTGTCTGTGCGTGTCAGACTCATCCTTATTTCGTAGAACAACCATAAAAGGATCTAATCGTCCCGTTTAAAATATTTCAGCAACAACACTGTGAAAAGGCATTGTTCATAGTTTTGCTTCGGTGCTGTGATTTCGATTTGGCTTTTATTCCTTCGCACTTTGCATAGGAGAAAACAAGAGGCCTCTGAAACATTAGACAGGTCCGGAGAGATTAATTTCTGGAGGGGGCTCTCTGGAGGCAGATCATCCCTCTCTGGAGAGAAACCCATCCCTCTTGCAGGAGCAGCGGGAAGGAGGGATGATGATGTGTGGGGTTGAATTGCGGAAACTCGGCTATCTAGGGCAGGAGGGAGAGCAGACAGTGCCGTTGAACAGTGACTTACTTGGGCCGCCCCGAATTCTTACCCCAGCCGCGAACCTGCGGTAGGTTTAGCCACAGGTAGTTTGCTTTTTGTGGGCTCGAGTAAGGATCACTAAAAGGGGAAAAGTTTTAACGAGAGGCTCGGGGAGAGCTGAATGAATCGCTTGTGGATGCTCCTCTCTCCATCCTCGGACAGGTAACTACAAACTTTCCAGGTGAGAGGACGGAGGACCCGAAAAGAGAACAGGTCACAGATGAAACTGGAAAGTGATCTCTGGCGGGCCGAGGGTTTAAGTCCAGCCTTATTCCTTCCCGTCCCAAGCCTCCTGGCTAATTACCCAGCAGGTTGTGGCCGAGCTCTGCCTTCTGCTAGGGGAGCAATCACTCGCAGGAACTCCCAGGTGCTGGCAGGGCGGATCCACATCGCGGGCCTGCCCTCCGCCAGGTTTCTCTTCCCAGGCACCGTCGTACCACGTTGACCTTGTCCTCCTCTCCACATCAAAGGCTTTCCACAGAGCACCCCTTCCTTTCATTTTAAATAACTCTCAGGGTTGTCCAGGATCCCTTCTGTGACGTTAGGAGAAAAGCGCTTTCCCTAAAGATCAAGGTGCCAGTTCCCGGTAGCCGCAGGCAGCACTAAAAAGCCCTTTTATCTGGCACGCCGTTTCATTTAGGTCTTAGAGACGAACCTTACTGTTAAGCAAAACAGTTATCTTGTTATTTTTCTCACATGGGAGTTAGGTCTCCAAAAAAAAAAAGAAAAATAGAAAGGAAGTTTCTCGGTGCAGCGAAATCATGACTAGTTTTCGAAGGGTTGTGTATATATATGTTTTAGAGCTAAAACACGGAAAAAAATTTTTAGAAGTTCCTCTCCAGAAGGCCAGCACGAGTCAATTTTACATCTCCTCACCCTACCTTTTTTTGTGTGTCTTAAATAAACAGGACTTGGAGAAGCCTGGGGCCACTCTAGCCGAACTAGCCCATTGGATAATGTTGGACGGGAACTGGGATCCCATCTTTTGCAGGTACTGGTCTGGAAACGACAGCCATATGGCATTAATGATTAAAGAAATCATTCCCTCCTCTGATCTTTTAATTGCCACCTTGATTAATTTTTAACTGCTCACGTGTTTAATAAAAAGGGGAGCGGGAGGGGAACAATTCCAGAAATATGAACGGTCGAGGCTGAATGTCTGGTCTGGGCTGTGGTTTGGTCCCTCTGGGTCCTTTGTCCCAGCACCGTCCAACTCAAGGTCCGCACTGAGGGATTCACAGTGTATCCCGGTATGATGATTTTTCCCCAAATTATTGACAAAGTGACAAGTCCCGTCAATGTACTGAAGCCCAGGGGAGTGTAGCGACAGGAAAAGGCTCTAGAGTAAGGTTGGGGGAGGCTGTCCTGGGCAGAAGGGCTCAGCAAACCCAGAAATTAGCAGACTCAAATCAGGTAGGACACATATGACAACCCACTGTGGACTGAAGTGTTAAGGAATATTAACAGTTAGCAACACCACGCATTTTTTGTGGGGTTGCGTGTGGCCTTTTGGGCGTCTATTCCGCCCTCGGCACATCCAGAAGTACCATCTATATCCGTTGAAACGTACCTGACACATTGTCCTCTCCCTTTTTTTACACTGTGAAAAGTTTTAGATCCTCCTCGCTCGCTTAAAATCTCATTACCAAATATCCAAGCGCTAAATCCCAGTGACATTTGAAATGCGACAGAAGTATTCAGGATTTCTGGGACCGACGTATTAATCGTCGTGGAGCTAGGACTTCTTAGATACTTCTCAGGCACTTTGCATTACTTTTGAGCTCGGCCACTCTCAGAAGTGAGCTGTATCTCAAAGGTCCAGGAGCCTTAGAGGGATTCCTGTCCAGGACTCGCCCATTTTTTTTCCAACTTTTTGAATAACCACGGTCTGAACAGGGATGCTTGTTCGCTAAAATAAATTCGAGGGACAGCTACTTCGTGAATCTATCTGTCTTCATGGGTGGATTTCTTTATCTATTAATAAATTTATACTTGCCACCCCTCAAACCTTTTCTGCAGACATTGGATGGTTTCATATTTGTCGTGGCTCCTGATGGCAAGATCATGTACATCTCGGAGACCGCTTCGGTGCACCTGGGCTTGTCGCAGGTACGCTGAGGTGGGGGGGCGGGCAGTAGCCCCCGTTGCTTTGTCTGCCTCCCTCCCCCTCCCCAGGCTGACATGGGAGGTGCGTGAGAGGAGGGGGAGTGGTGCCGGCGATGAACCCCTTCCTCCCTCTCCTCCGCTTCCTCCTCCTCTCTCACAGGTAGAGCTGACCGGCAATAGCATTTACGAGTACATCCACCCCGCCGACCACGATGAGTTGCCGGCCCCCCAGCCCTACCACTCGCATTTTGTGCAGGGTAAAGCACGCAGCCCTCCCCCCGCTTCGTTCGGCCTGCGAGGCCGCGGAGGGAACAGCGCAGGGCCAGCAGAGCCCGCGGCTCACCCCACCTCTGCCTTTCCAGAGTACGAGATCGAGAGGTCTTTTTTCCTGAGGATGAAGTGCGTCCTGGCCAAGAGGAACGCGGGCCTGACGTGCGGGGGCTACAAGGTGCGTGCCCACGGCCAGGACCGACCCCTCCCCGCCCCTCACCTCCAGCTTTCCTGGGTCCCTGCTCCGGCAGCGCTGAGCACGCAGGGAGGGCGGTGGAAATCGGGACAGGATAGGGGGTGAGCCCTCTGCCCGCGGGGGCTGTCCCAGCCCGGCGCTCTTTCATGTGGTTCAGAGTTAGAATTTCTCTCGGAGTTTCAGGTTAAAGAGCTCAAACCGCAAAACCACGCAATTGAGCTCCCAGTGGGTTTTTTGTTTTGTTTTGTTTTATTTTGCTTTTTAAACTGAACCTCACACAACCACTGAGGTTCTCGAGTTGTCTGTCGAAGCTGTCAGGTGACACGATAGAAGCCCTGGCTTAATTTATTTATTTACTGTGTAACTCGTCAGCTTTGGGGGCAGCTCTCCAAATCAAGGGGTTTGCCCGGGTGTTTCGCACGATTCTGCTAAGCGGGGACAGCCTCTGTTCTTCTACCTTCTACCTGCTTTTGTGTCAGCTGCACGATGCTGGAGAGTGATGGATACTTATAAATCGAGGAGATGTTGCACCACGACGTGCCGTAAGAATATCTGCTGAACTTCCTCCAGGAAGAAACGCCCTAAGAAAGGAAAAGTAAGGGTGGAAGTACACAGCGGTCATCTGCAAGGATACATTCAGGAGACATACCTCAACCTCTGTCCAGAGATACATTCTGGCTATGGATAGAGTCTGCTTTATCTACATAATACACGTATCTTACACATATGACATATGCACACATGTAAACTCTTTCTCTCACATGCATGCACTCTTCATTACAAAGTTGTAACTGGCTTGGCACTTCCGCGTCCTTCCTTTTTGGAAGAATAATAAAAGCTCAGTTAGGAGGTGGTCCGAAAAACACTTATGTCAGTGGAAAAAAAAAATCTCATTGACTTTAATGGGCCTTCCATACTCTGAGAAAAAAAACCAAACAAACCACCACCCAACCCCCCCAATCCAAACAGAAAGGCAGAAGAACAGCGGCAGACGGTGCCGCTTGCCCGGAGTGTTGTCGCCGGGCAGCAACCCTGGGGCAGCCGGCGGGCGGGAGTGGTTTCCCCGGGCAGCACCCCTGGGGCAGCCGGCGGGCGGGTCTGGGCGGGTCCCCTCAGCGGGAAGGGACCTCTGCCACAGCAAACCCTTCCCCTCCTCCCCGCTAGGCAGCCCCGAACTTTCCTGTGTGTCTCCGGCAGGTCATTCACTGCAGCGGGTACCTGAAGATCCGCCAGTACAGCCTGGACATGTCCCCCTTCGACGGGTGCTACCAAAACGTTGGCTTGGTCGCCGTGGGCCACTCGCTGCCGCCCAGCGCAGTGACAGAGATAAAGCTCCACAGCAATATGTTCATGTTTCGGGCCAGCCTAGATATGAAGCTCATATTCTTAGATTCCAGGTAGAGCTGGACTTATTTCCAAATCTACTGCTCTAGCCCTTCTCCTTCTTCCCCAGGGCCTCCTCTCCTGTCCTCTCACACACTGGTATTTGTTGCTTGTGTCTCCTGCAGGGTAGCTGAACTAACAGGTTACGAGCCCCAGGACTTGATAGAGAAGACCCTTTACCATCACGTCCATGGCTGTGACACCTTCCACCTGCGATGCGCACACCACTTGTGTAAGGAAATGATGTTTCTGCAGAGACCCTGCCCCTGCTTCCCCATCTTCTCCCCCTTCAGGTGGACTTTGGGTTTGTTAGGTTTTACCTCTAGGTCGAAATAGGAAAAGCCAGCTCACTGGAAGGGAGAATAAGTAAAATCCGTTGCAGGTTTTGATGAAACAAGTCGTTAGAGACTGAACTCCGAGCTGGGGGCAGGAGGGAGATGGCAATGGAAAGTATTTTTCCCTCATTTCCCACTTGTAGGACAAGAGCTCCCCTGCACAAAACTATGACGCTCTGGTCTTTCTAAATTCCGTTTAGGAAACGCTCCCCTTTTTTTTTCTGTCTTCAAAAAGCCATGCTGGTGAAACTCACTTTTTCTCCACTTCCACCAAGTCTCACAAGTCTTATCTATGTATCTAATTTTGACTGCAGCAGTGCGCCCGATTCAGAGAGCTGCCCTTTATTCTATTTTGATATCATGATGACATTAATACATGGGCAGGAATAAAAAGGATATTAATTTCCGGTAAGTTTCCTTAAAGAGAATATAACAAGAAGATATAAAACTCAAAGCCAGATTTATAGAATTAAATCTCGATGACGACATGTCGGGGTGGGAGCGCGCAGAGGAAATTCAACCCCCTGGTGTACACACCCTGCCCCACGGACCTTCCCGAAGAGCCTTTGCCAACGAATAGGAGAGATCAGCTCTGACTTGGGGATGCCCGGGAGTCTCCGCCACTCTTGACTCACGGGAGTTT
>NW_009698931.1:262-1500 GCF_000703405.1 Apaloderma vittatum | reverse complement strand
GAGAAGTCCATTTTCTCTGGTTTTCGCAATCAGGTCAAATTTGCTCCGGCAGGAAGTTCAAATGTCACCTAATTGCTTTCATTCTGATGCCGTATTTTCCTCCGGAGCGGTGGTCCAGGAAAACCAACCCCCCGCGAAGATTTATCCCTTATTTTATCCCTTCCACCTTAGATTTTCTGTTTTCTCGCGTCTCCCAGCCGCTCGCTACGCTTTGCCGCAAGGAAAGGGACATTTTTTCCATTTCGGTCTTTGCCAGTGAACTAAGAGTGAAAGTGGTTAAAACAACAGTCTAAAATAACTTTCGCCTACAGCGATCTCTGTGTCCCACTCTTCCCTTCCAATTAGAGGGGCAGGGGGGGAGGAGAGCCTGTGATTTCTGTTTTCAGTGCGTTTTTAATGGCAACAATCCGATTCCAGCAGAACTTCAAATGCAAATTCTTCCTTTAGGCATGGCAGAGTATATTTTTTTCTTTTCTCAGAAAGGTGGTAATTTTTTCAAGCAATACAGACACACACGCACAAGTATGATTTATCTGTATTCATACATACAAAAACATATGTTTTGCCCTTCTTTGCCCTGTACTTCACACTATAAACTTTATCCTGAGACCACGCTAGCACAAACAAATGCGTTCCCGAGTCGACTTCAGCACACATACGCCTGGCAATCTCTGCTCTGCACTAGGGAGAGGTAGTGTTGGCAACGAACATTAAGAAGAATGAGAACATTACAATCACATGAGAAATGGAGGAGTTTTTTTTAAAGTATTTTTTTAGTGAGTTCCTCTTTTATTAACACCACATTGGCAGGCAGGCCTCTGCCGGTATCTGCTCCGTCTGCCTCAGACCTCGGAGCTGCACACATCTTTCTGCAGTATAAAATCTTCCCCCTCCCCTTCCCAGCAGAGAGCGGGCCGATGCCGCAGATGGGGGCTGCTCGCCCTTGATTTATAGGATAAACTGACCTTGCTGACACGGAAAGGAAGCCCCTATTCATGGGAAAGTGTGAGATCAGCAGAAAAGGGCGCTCACCGAGAGGGCTCAATTTCTTAAGACAACTTCAGATTTGTGCTTTTCCCCAGCCTCGGCGAGGGGCCGGGCGAGGTGGTGTGGCGGAGAAGCCCGCTCCCACGGCAGCCCCGCAGGCTCCGATGCGGCCGGGCGAGGGGCAGCAGTTCCCCCGTCCTGGGCTCCCCGATGAGGCCCGGGGAATTTGCTCTCCCGCAAAACAGCCCGGT
>NW_009698931.1:0-251 GCF_000703405.1 Apaloderma vittatum | reverse complement strand
ATGCACGTGGAAATAATAGAATGTTTATCTTTTTTTTTTTCCCCTTCTTCCCTTCCTCCTTTTTCTTAATTTTCGTGGTGTTTTTGGTGTTTGTTTTTTTTTTCCTATTTCTCCCTTCCCCAAACTTCTTTAAAGCCTAGTACATCTGCAACCGTGTCAACGTTATTTCTAACAAGAGGGTACCATTTGTCCTCACACTCGCACAGACATACACACAAGGGGATTCCCGTAAACGCCTTTAGGAGATCCCG
>NW_009698930.1:297-502 GCF_000703405.1 Apaloderma vittatum | reverse complement strand
GATTTCAAATAGTTTCTCCAAGTTGGAGAAAAAGCTTTGAGAGATATAGATATACAGATATAAGTATTTAAATTAAAAAGAATCATGTGAAAGCCATCACTGAGCGAGCAGGGCAGGGCGGCAGCAGTGCTGGGGGGGCTCAGGCCGGAGGAGCAGAGGGGCTCAGCGAATCAGCCCTCGCGGGGGGAGCATCCCGCCGAAAAGC
>NW_009698930.1:0-244 GCF_000703405.1 Apaloderma vittatum | reverse complement strand
CATGTGTGGCACAAAAAGCTTGTGTCTAAACTGGGAGAGGCCAGAAGAAAGCGGGGAGAGAAGCAGAGCTTAGAAGACAGAGCAAAGAAGAAATGACTGAGGGCTTGGGGCAAAAAAGGGCACAGGGCAGGAGGGAAGAGCTTCAAAACCTCTGCTCAAAGGGAAGGGGATCGGGCGGCCCTGGGCAGCTGGGCCAGGGGCCGCAGCAGGGGGGTCAGGGCAGCAGCTCAGCCACGGGCAGCAG
>NW_009698929.1:313-574 GCF_000703405.1 Apaloderma vittatum | reverse complement strand
CAGGGAAACTGAGGCACAGAGCACACCAGCCAGCTAGGAAGCAGCCCCAGGCCCGCCAGCCCCCGGTCGGTGCCCTGCACAGGATCCCAGCCCGGCTTGTCTGCCCCGCTCCCCTCTCCGGCAGCAGGAACAAGCAAAGTCATTCACAGCCAAGCAAACAAAGGGAGCTTCCTCCCAGTCTTGTGGGAAATGGGAACTAGTACAGGGGCTGCTCGCAGGAAGGAGACACCTGCCCACACCACGGCGAGAGACCTGCAACCG
>NW_009698929.1:0-260 GCF_000703405.1 Apaloderma vittatum | reverse complement strand
GTGCGCTCTCCTCCCCTCCCGCACCGTGCAGCATCCTCGGCAGGGTGAGCCCCACGGGTGGACAAACTAGAGCCAAGGACAAGCCCCAGAGTTGCTGCGGGACAGAGAAACAAGACGCATTAGCTACAAAATACATCTTTATTAAAAATAGAGTCAGTCATTAACGACACAGAGGGGACGTCGGGATGCAGTAAGGGAGGCTGCTCGCACCACAGCGGGGAGAAAAGCGTAACAATGCACGGGGATAAACCTTGGCAACA
>NW_009698928.1:1844-4588 GCF_000703405.1 Apaloderma vittatum | reverse complement strand
TTTTTTTCTTCCCCCTTCCCCCCGCCCCGAGGCGACTCCATTGGAATATGACAGACACGTTTTTTTCACCCCGATCTCTTCAATTTTATTTTTTTTTAAAAAAAATATTTTAAGGTTTTGTTTTGTTTTCCCGTTGGGTTTTCTGCTTTGGTTTTCTGTGGTTTTGTTGCTGTTGGTTTTTTTGGGTGTCCGAAGGAAGGCTGCGTCCTCACCCGCTCCTTGAATCTGTTTAAGCACGCGTGAGACCCCAGGAAAAGACATTGAATCCTTCTGGTTTTGTGTGTAAAGGGGGATTAGCAAATCCTGGACTTTTTCTTCTTCTTTTTTTTTTTTAAAAAAAAAAGTGAAATAAACTCTAGAGGCAGAGGATTTGCTTTTGCACAGAAGAGGGGCGCGAGCGCTCTCTGCTGCCTAGAGAGATGCCGGAAAACTACTGAAAATAGTTTGGGAACTTTTTTTTTTTAATTTCTTTTGGTGAAACTTGGATAACACTTCTCAATGCAGAACAATTCATTTGACGTATGTAGATTCACCCGCCTTTTATAGTATATATATAATATGCCTCAATATATATATTTATAAAAGAAAGGGAGGAAGAAGAGGAAGCCACCCGAAGTCGCATTTTGAAGTGACTGCACGTATAATCGCAAATGCTGCTTTTTTTTTTTTTTATTGCTATGGCACAAGAAACATCCATTTGGAAAATGCGGAAAATTTCAGAAGTCTCCTTTCTCCCACTGGTCTTTCAGCCCCTCTGCTCTTCGTCTGCACTAAAACCATCCGTATCACTGCCGTCTCCCCGCTCTTTCCTCTCTTGCTCCCTGCATCCAAACCATTACGATTAAAAAAAAAAAAGAAAATAGTTACCTGCTGGTTTATTTGGGTTGTGTCTTAACTATTTATCATGTATGTATATATTCGTGGGTGAAGATTGTGAGCCTGGTTTTGTTTGAAGCTGGTGGTGAGTGTTTCAAAAATATGGTTTGGGAAATATGCTCTTCCCCTTCCCCCCCCCGGTAGTCTTAAACCTGAAAAAAAAAAAACTTGAGTCTGCCATGATTATTTCCCGTTGCACTGAATATTCTGCTTTGTCTCTGATGGTTTCACCTGCAGTTTGGTTTTGGTTTGCTCCACTTCAGTGATTTGAGATGATTCAAAAAAGCTCCAGATCTGAAGAAGAAAATGGAAAAAAAAAAAAGGAAAAAAGGAAAAAAAAAAGCCCTGTGGAAAGCGTCTACTGTTAATGCTGTAATTTGCAAGGAACTGCTTGGCCGAAGTCTTTCCGTGAGCATGGAAGGGGGTGTCCAGCACTTCCACTGGTGCTTCTGTGCGATAGTGATGGGGTGGGAACAAGATCTTTTCTAGCGAGATTTTATCGTCGTTACCAGATGGTTGCACATTTATTACTTCTTTCTTTTTCTTTTTTTTTTTTTTAACTAAATGGATTTGCCACAATGAAATGTCATAACATTTATGACATGGTATTAAAAAGTGTATTGTAAAGCCAAGTTCTAGATGGATTTTTAAAAAGAAATCTTGGTTATAAACCCAGTCTAAAGGGAGCTCTGTCCAGTGTTGTAAGGACAACGTGATGTAACCCATATTTATATTTTTATAAAATACCTATTAAGACTGTGAATCTCCTGTGTGAATTGCTGGGTGAGTTGTTTAAGAAAAGTATTGTTCCTTTCCAGCCTCCTGGAGCTTTAGACATGCTGAGATTTTTTTTTTTGGGAAACTGTACGTCGGGGAAGGGGGTTTGCTCTGAAATTGTGAGTTGATGTATTTTTACATCCCTTTGTATTTTACTGAAAAGCTGCTGCCCTTCCTAGTCCCTAGAGTTTCAATTTTCTATGCAACCCCCACGCCCCCCGTCTCTCTTGATCCTGAGAAGTAAAAGGGATGCAGATTGATTCAAATTGAAATGAGGGTCCCCCCCCACCCCCCTTGTTGGCTCATCGTGCTGCTGACCCTTCATGCCAAAACGGGGAGTACAAGGAAAAAGAGAAAAAAAAAAAAAAAGAAAAAAAAAAAAAGAGGCAGGTGGGGGAGGCTCTTTCATGCATGACTGGTCGCCTTCCGGCAGTCATCTTTTTAATTATTATTATTATTTTTGTAAGAAGAATATATTGATAATGTCAGTGGAATAAGCAGACATTGAAGCTGATGCACAGATTGCTCCAGAAAGGAGTTTTTCTGTAGATTTTTCTTTAGATGCGAATACCTTTTTTAATTATGTTAATTAATGTTAAGAATTTTTAGGCTTATATTGAAGCTGTATGTGGGTCACTATATGATCATTTCTAACTGGATAAAGTCTGTACAGTACAGCATATTCCTGAGTGTATGATAATAGACGTGTAGCCCCAGAGTGCGAAATTTATAAATAAATTTTTCATTGATCTTTTTATAAAAAAAAAAGGCTTTTTTTGTTTGTTTATTCTTTCCAATGTGGTTCTGGGCAACGCTGGTTGTTTCCTGGCGGGTGTGGGGGGGTCCCTGTGACCAAACCTGCAGTTAAATGCATCCCTTGGGCTGGGCTGGGGGGCAATACTGGTGCCTGCAGCCCCTTCCTGAGCTGGAGATGCTCTCTGGGACTCGGTGGGTGGTGGCTCAGCCCAGCCCTTGGTGCTGCACCAGGCAGGTGGGGTTTGAGATGTTCCAAAAGAAGTTTTTCCAAAGGGATTGCAGGTGGGAGCTCTGCAGCTGATTGGAGACCAAGGTGATGGGTGCAGGCTGGGGTC
>NW_009698928.1:1202-1816 GCF_000703405.1 Apaloderma vittatum | reverse complement strand
CTCCCTGCAGACCTTTCCAGGCTTTTATTTTACTCTAGCAAGGGTTTGAGGGAGCTTGGCCAGGACCTTGGGCTAAGAGGATGGGCTGACCTCCAGCCAGAAGCTGTCTGCGCTCAGAGCAGTGGTTCCTCTGGAAGGGCTGGGGGGTGAGGGCTGCTGTATCCTCACACCGTTCCCTTGGGTGGCTTTGAGCACGCTGGTGCCCAAAATCAGGCTGAGCCTTGCATTTCTGGGGCTTTTCATGCAGGATCTGGGCATTGCAGGAGGTGGGAAGAGCAGAACCTCGCAGCCGGGGCTCTGGAGGGAGTGATGTGGGCAAATCCCCCCCAGCAGCATGAGGTTTTCAGATGAGGCTTTTTGCCAGCTCTGGAAATGCTGAAATCCCTGGGGAATTGGTGCCATGTACAGTTTGGCTCAGTTTTGGTTCCTGGGGGTGCCAGGAGCAGCGTCCTGCACATGGGCCTTTCCATGTCGGCCACGCTCTGCTCCGAGGGGCCAAGCCCCGTGCCCCCCAGTGCCAGCCTGGGCACAGCCCCGGGGTCCCCTGGGGACACACCACCCACCAGAGTGACACGGAGAGACCTGGCTGGATTTGAGCAGTAAAACAACAAAAA
>NW_009698928.1:0-1126 GCF_000703405.1 Apaloderma vittatum | reverse complement strand
CTGCGGCCAACTTGGTGGGACGTGACGGGGGGCGAGCTGCTCCCTCTCCTGCCGTGGTTCGGGTTTGTCCCTTTTGGGCTCCGCATGACGCCGACCCACTGCGTCACTTGCCCCAGCCTGACATCCCTCCCTTGGGCTGCGCGACCCTGCTTTGGGCGGCCATGGGGCCTGGCTTGGCTCAGCCCCGCCGCCTCTCGTTGCTCACCTCGCCCTGGGCCAGCCGTGGCCTCAAGGACGGTTTTCCCGTGGAAATGTGGCACCTCTGTGCATGGCTCCGCTCTACCCGCCGCCACCACGGAGCAGGCTGGGGCCTCCACAGCGCCTTTGTGGGGGCTTGGGCTGGATGGCAAGTACGAATCGTGTCCCCGAGCCCAGCGCCTGCGAAGTCGCCCCATGTCCCCACACTCCCACGTGTGTTGGCCCCAGCAGCGGGGACCCTCCCGGGGCTGAGCCCCCCAGGGAGGAGCCACTCCAGTGCTGGGCTTCCCACACGGCCCATGGCCACCTCGCTTTGAGCTCTGCGCTCTGCAGAAACCCTGCCCAAGAAATCTAGGAACTCCAAAGACTTGTGCTTTTTTTTCCCCCCTTTTTTTCCGTTCCTTTTTAAATTTTTTTCCTTTTTCTTTTTTCTTCCTCTCCCCTTTTTTTTTCACTCCTTTTTCTATTTTTGTTTCAATCGGACAAAAATATTGGATCGTTTGGTGGCGTAAGCACATTCTTCTGGCATTTTTGCGTGTCCCTGGCTGCGCGTTATTGTCCGCCGGCCGCATTACGTAGGTGCCGTTGTTCCAAGAGAAACCAAAGCAAGAATTTGAACTTTCAAGTACTTCCTGCCATTGTCTTTTTGCTTTTGTTTGTGCTACTGACTCCAAACCAGATGGATCGGGCTCCCCTCCGGCCGCAGGGCGATGGGAAGTCAACACAGCCCGGCGAGGTTTGACAGCTTTGTCTTCTCTTCTATTGCCCTTCATCCGTCAAGTCCCGGCCATCGGCGCTGAATCGCCCAACGCATATGGATGGGGTGGTGGGGGGAGAGGAGGTGGGATTTTATTTGAATTTCAGGGAGCTTAACACAGTGAGTAATGAATGAGAAAGAAAGACAGCGAGCGGGCGAGCGAGAGGGGAC
>NW_009698927.1:0-22916 GCF_000703405.1 Apaloderma vittatum | reverse complement strand
AACCTGTAGCCTGTGGAGAGGGAGAAGCCCAATCCAGAGCAGGTTGGCTGGTGGGACGTTTGTGACAATGTGGGGGACTCACGCTGGAGCAGTTTCCCCTGAAGGACTGCACCCCTTGGAGAGACTCACGTTGGAGTAGTGTGTTAAGAACTGTCTCTTGTGAGAGGACTCCCGTTGGAGAAAGTTGTGTGAAGATCATCTCCCATGAGAGGGATCCCACAGTCACCCATAGGTAGAGTGAGGAGCCCTCCCCGGAGGAAGAGGGAATGGCAGAAATGACATCAGATGAACTCACCCCAAACCCCATTCCCTGCCTCTCTGTGCTGCTCAGGGGGAGCGGATGGATAGACTGGGATTGATGTTAAGCCTGGGAAGAAGGGAGGGATGGGGGGAAGGTGTTATTTTAACACCTACATTTATTTCTTATTACTCATCTCTGATTTTGATTGTTAAATGTAACTATTTTCTCTAAAATCAAGTCTGTTTTGCCTGGGATGGTAGCTGTGAGTGATCTCCCTGTCATTCTCTCAAACCATGGGCCCTTCGTTATATTTTCCCCCTCTCTAGCTGAGAAGAGGGAGTGATAGAGCAGCTATGGTGGACACCTGGCCACCAGCCAGGGTCAAACCACTACACTAACTGTTCAACCCTGTCAAAGATCCTTAAAAATTTCATTTTTTCACCCAGGAATCAAGTACAGCCTCACGGACGGCCACCTCCTCATCCCACAGTTTAAACATTTTCTGCACAGATACAAACCAAAGGTATTTTTTAAATGGCTGACATAAAAACAGATGCTACAAAACAGTTAAAATCTGCTAGACCATTTGAGGAGATACGTGTGCGGTAAAGAAATGTCTCTGAAGCCTCTGGGCAGAGCAGGACCTACTGGACCCGAACCAAAGGTGACTGACACCGCACAGCCAAGTCAAAGCATCTCCGGGGCCTTTCGGCTTCCTGCGGCTGAACGAGCTGCCTGCACAGTCGGCGTGAGGAAAGGTCAGGTCTTCCTAAGAGCATCACAGAAACAGAAAATCATTAAGGTTGGAAAAGACCTGTAAGATCATCTAGTCCAACCATCAACCCAACGCTACTATGACCACTGAACTACATCGACCCCTGTGTGTACGCTGTACAGCGTGTGCACGTGATCGCCCCAGGGATCCCAGGTAGGAATAACTGCATGAGAATATTTAGGTATCTGTGTAAAGCAGAACAATTTCAACATGAAATTGAGGAAGCCTGGAGTATCTAGACTAACAATGCTACACGGCGGCCAGTGTTCACTGGTATCAGACACTAGATTCCTCTATTATACCTATTTTTTCATTATTTGACACAAGCTACTGTGCTGAAGATGCCTCTCATTAACAATCCCACTAATGATGACTTCAAAATAATCTCCCATGGAAGGCCCCTCTCTCATAGCTCTGTAAAAAATTAAAATTGTTTCCCTACTTCCCAACGCAGCTTTCTCTTAGAGTACAATTTTCTCCCTGGTAAAAGTTTGCAATGAGCAGTGATGGCAGAGGAGTCATCATTTTGTTTCGTCCATCTTAGGAGTGTTTGTTAAGCATCCAGCACCCCAGATTATGAGAGTTAAAAATTACAAACCTAGACCAAGAGCAGTGCTTTCAAAACATACCACAGGCATACATCACCCTGTTAGAAGCTATGCTTCATGCACGAATCTGTCGACACTGCAGTTGGGAATGATGTTTGCTGTTCACGAAGTGAAAAGAAAAGGCCACAGTAGGGAGAACAGCACCATACACCACTACTTTGCATTACACGACATTAAAGACCATCAGGCAAGCTGTTGTAGTTCACTCCTACTATGTAACACTATTCTAACTATATCAAACCTTCAGATCTACCTTAAACTAACTGAGCATTTTATTTCAGACCCCTCTGCCACCAATTAATGTCAATTTAGTCACTTAGAAACAGGCCTAGCATTTAAAAACCAGCAGCAAACAAACAGTGATTCGTGACCACTATGGATGCCCAGTGGATTTGCTTTAAAGCCACCAGGAAGTCATGCAAACCCTCAAGGAAGTTCCAAGCTCTGATTTTCACCACTTATCCTCTTCTTTGAGGGAAGAGAAAGCATTGTCTTTTTATGGAGAGATGGCAAAGAAAATATTTTTTATATGCTGATTATATTTTTAAAACACTTGCAACAATCCTGGTGGAACAAATTAGACCTGAAGTTGGAATCCGAGCCTGTAACTGAGATGACTGCAACATGGTAATATCAAATCATCAAAAACTAAGGGTTGCACGATCGAGTGGATAATGGACCATTTGAGAGCAGGGGAAGACTTATATTTAATAATCTGCAAGTGACAATACACAAAACACCTTCCAAAGTGGTAGAGGGCCCAGAAAAAGCTGGAAGCAGCAACTACCACTTATGCTTCTATTGGGACGGTGGAAGATTTGGGCAAACTCGATCTGGAAATTATCGCTTCGTCATTTGTTTCCAAGTAGTTTACCTATGATCTATAACATCACTATAGAAAACAGTAACAAAACTAAACACTTATATTTTGAATGAAATAAAGGCAGAAATTGATAGAAGTGTGGAGATATTATGATAATCGACATGGATTAGAAAGTTCTATGAAACCTGTGTGGGTTTTTTGATAAACCATTGCAAGCATACAAGATGGTCAATTTAGATGGATTAAAACTGAAGGGAGTTATCAGGGATATTAATAAGTAGTCACAATCTAAATGTTATTCCACGATGCTTTTAACATTAAACATTCATTGTGCTATGTAATAACGGTTTCTCTATGAGTCTGGAGGGAAGGGTTGGGTTTTTTTTCTTTTTAATTACCTGAATGCTTTGCATTTAAAAGAATGAAATCACTGACATAATACGAGGTAGGAGAAGAACACATCTGGCTTAACTCTACTGTTATCTTCAATGCTCTTGTCCTAAATTCAACCTTTTTCTCATTACAAGAAACTACCTGACCTGTGGCCTGCAGGTATCAAAGGGAAATTGAGAATACACTGCCCAGCCTCTGGCTAGTACTAGATCCAGCATGTTCTCCAGCTTGTTTCTGTTAGATGGAAACACTCTCCTTGGTAATACATGTATTTGTGTTAGTAACTGTTTATGAAGCCATAACACTGTTGTACAGACTCAGCTACGTGAAATTTGTTCTTATAGATTTTTAAATAACATAGCAGAGCATGCTTTTGCATTTTTTTTTCTAAGAAAATGCTGTTCTAACAAATACTACAAGAAATAATTACCATGACATAAAACAGCCAGTTGCTTACTGTGAGTCTGGCATTATGCTCATGTTACCCAATCTCACACTCCCATGAAGTTACCAAGATACTGAGAGGTACATGAGCAACAGTAACAGCCACCTGAAGAAATCACAGCAGAAGTTTTCACCATCTTCACCACTTTCCATCCTGTCCCCTGGAAGCTGTATTAAACCACAGATGTACACTGTAAAACTCTACCAGGTATAAAACATCCACATTATGGTTGATACTACTAACCTTGTTTCTACTTCTAGCTGCCAAAGAGAACACAAACAAGATAGCATCATTTTCCATTACAGAATTCAATTCTCTTTCTAGTCTCATATAAAAAACTGGATTGTTTTCTACTACTAGTTAACAATGCACAACATTTTTTTTTCTATTTCCATACTACTAGCACTGGCCTAACAGTCTAGTTTTTTTGTCTTCATATAACAAATCTAGAAGCAGCTGAGTATGTTCAATGCTCCATGGTAACACATGAGAATATTTACAGTCACAGAGGTGTTGACATTTAAAGTTTTTGCTATTATTTATATAATTCTTTTCACACACAGCACAGTGAACAGCATCTCTCTTGTTAGAATGGATGGAAGTTTCAGAAGAGCACTGTTATTACTGTTAAAATGGTACCCACTAGAAAAGTAGGCTTGGAGAGCCAAAGCGAACTGCAATGTAAAACAAACTGTTTTGCATGCCATCAGGCAGAAGTTCCATAATTTCCAAAAAATTCAAACATCCTCCTCTCTTGTTCAACTTCTCCCCTGTCATCTTACTCCCTTTGTCTTGTGATGTTCTGCTCTGGTTTTCCTGTCCTCCCCTTTTTTCTTTATGTCGGACTCCTCCTAGCACATCTGCCTTTTTCTGCAGTCATCAGAGAATTCCTGGTAGGAAAAAATCCAACCTGCTACAGTTTAATGAAAATTCAAAAGTGAAGATGAATAAAGGTATTAATAAATACATATTTTAATAAAAGAGATGAAAAGGAGTAGCTTAAGCCTATGAGAAGCTGGCAGTCAAGGTTTGATGCTTGCTTAACAGCCACTTTGATGGAATCCTCTCTGCAGCACTGGACAATCACAGCCGCCTCCTCACTGCTCCCCTGGGACCCCGCAGTTAGGATTTTGGCTACTTTGGACAAAAGAGACATGGCCTTCACGGAGAATGAGTTACTTCTCCATGACTCACTGTCTGAAAGCAGCATTGGCCTGACCGCAATTTTTAATATAATACAAACATGACCACTTCCAGAGGCAGATTACAACACTGTCCTGCAGATACACCACATTTTGTGCAACCCTGACAACTGCAGCTGAACACTTGTATCTGCAGAACAATACTGTGTTTTGAAAATTCACCATTTTTTTTTTAAGGAATAAGCTGTCTTTAGAATATCTGTAATTTCTGATTACATTTTTTTCCCCCAGAAGCATCAAGGCAACTGAACTTACTCTTCCTCCTCTGCACATCTCAATACAGTCACAAAAACTGCAAAGCAGGTATGAGTCCCCAGTGGAGCTGACAGCACAGCCTAACTGCAGCCTCTCTTCTACCATCACCTTTTGGTTTTTCAGAATTGAACCACAGAATCATAGAATGGCCTAGGCTGGAAGGGACATTAGAGATCATCTAATCCAACCTCCCTGTCATGGGCAGGGACGCCTCTCAACTAGATCAGGCAACACATGGGGACCAAACGGGGATCGTAGATGAATCGTATTATTTCTCTCTTACTTCCCTTCAACAATCTCTCCTCACACACACACAACCTTGATACTCTTCTCCTCTTCTGCACAAGTCAGCAGGTCACTGACTTCCCTCAGCTTGCTTAGGGTAATCTTTGCCTTATTTCACCTCCAGCCAAAAGTCCTCACATAACTTGACATTAAGGAAAATATGTAGGTAGGGAAATTTTCCTGGATGCCATACCCATCCCACCTCCTCCTTTCTTTAAAACCCCTCACTTTGTTCCCCCAATCCCACCAACATGGTCTAGCTGACATGAGTGACTGTGGAGGTTCACTTGAAACTTGCCCAAAGAGCTCCCCTGCAGGAATTGCTCTATGTGAATTTGCTCTAGCAGATGAGCAAATCTAGGCCAGCATCTTTCTTTACAGCATGCTGTGAGTAAGGAAGCATAAGTTTATCTTAGCAGGCTGTGCCATCTTCCATTTGTGAAGTTCTTCCTTTCACTAATGCCAAAGCACTCAAGTCAGGTTCTCATCTCAGCAGGAGCAAGGTCTGGTAGAGAATGGTGTGAGCTGAAATGCTTTACAGCAGTAGTGTAACGATAGCTTGCTGATAAAAACATGACCCAGACCACTGCAACCTATCATCCTGCTGCTCGTGATATTGAACGTTTTGGAAATTACCCAAAACTCTTCCTTTTTTTTCAGGGAAAATGCAAATCCTGATCATAGTGGCTGCAGCTTCAGCAGTAGGTTCAATTTCCTCCTCGGTCTGCGTTACCAGAAAGGCAGTGTTCACAGAGAGCATACAGCACCCCAAAAATCAGCGTGCTTCAGGCACTAGTCTGTTGGGAAGGAAGGAGAAAAAGGACCTTAAACAGCTTGATGTGGGATTTTGAGAACTGTAGGACTTGTAGCATGGTCAACTAAAATGCATTAAAACAACATTCATGACAAATAGTTTGGAGCCATTCAAGGATGGCTGCTAACAGTGAAAAAGTACAGGGCAGAACCTGCAGCAACACCTGCATTAACTGCAACTGCTGTAAGTTTTGCCAATGTTTTGTGCATATTAACTTGGGGTAAATTGGCAAGAGAGAGGGAGACTGCATGCCCATGTGCACAGAACATTAGGAAAGCATCATTCATCATTCTACCATTTACAATTATTTTCGTTTGTTCTACACCTCATTTTTCACCCTCCTGTACAGGACCTTGCAGCTGATTTTCTGATTCATTCATTTCATACAAAATAAGATAAAGAACCATGCATTAGATGCATATTTGTTCTTCATGTTAAAGGACTATCTTAAACAGAGAATCATTAACTTCCAACACCAAAAAAACAGTCACACATTTGGGTCTGTACCTGATCCATAAGCAGGATTTGCTACCAAAAGGTACTCAGCTATAAAAAGCAACATGCAGAGCACTATAAATCGCTTGGAGGCAAACATCTACCCAGTCACAGCCTCCAAAACACATTTCATAAGCAAAAGTACTCTTCAAACAGTAACACGTGCTTTAAGATTTTTTTTTAATTATTTTTTTGGGGGGTCTTGCTTTGCAACCAGGGCCCTGTTTTGTCGAACTGAAAATAAACTCCAGGGCAGATTCAGATCGGGATGGTTTCTGTGGTCCTGCTCTCCCCCTTGCCCTTCCTGCTCGCCGTCGCGCTGAAGGGATGCTCTGTCACAAGGGATACATCAACCGGCCGCCCAGCAAGGCTGTTATGCAACGCGTCCATCTGTGGTTCCTCTGCTGGCTTTGACTGCTCGCCTTAGGACAGCCAAGCGTGTCGGCATCCTTGCTTTGTGTTTAAAAGGCTCTCCTTGTTCTTTAAATAACTCTGAGGATGACGTTTGTGTGACTCCTCGCTGCCATACCCGCCTCACGAAGAGCAGCGCATGGAGTCCTGGCAGTAGGACATGGATTACGTTGCCTCTGGGACTGCAAAACCTGGAAGCATCAAAATCTTACCTTTCCAAATTAGAAATCCAAGGGGAAAAAAAAAAAAGAAATGCTGCAATATAAAAAAGCAAAGGCTAGAGCCTTGACCATTTTATTTTGCCCAACTTTCCACCCAGGCTGATGCCCAATGACATGTCTGTGGTTGGGCTGCATAGAGACCCCAGCCCAGGAAAAGAAAGAGAAAGCTGCTCCCTCCTGCTTCCCGCTGGTCTGTCAGCAGCTCGAGTGTCCCAGTACCAAGATGCACAAGACTCCTGCTGGTTTGAACTGGTCTGGTTTCTGTGCTTCCGCCTGGGTAACGAACCAGTTGGTAACCACAGAACTTCATCCCAGATTAAGTGGTGTTTAGATAAACACATATCTAAGTAACACCTATGTCTTCACCAAATAATAACAGTTAGAAAACCAATTTTCAAATGGGTATTGGTAGGTGCAAACACATAGTCAAATATATTAAAAAGAAAAAAGAAAAAAGCTTTGGCCAATTTCTGTAACTCACACCTTACTCGCATACCTCACTCCCAAGCCCCAGATTTGAGACAAATTGAAACATTTATCTATTGTTGTGAGAAAAGACAACTGTAGCATAAACGTACGTGCATTAGGGCTGTTTAAACACATTCACATGCTGTCAACCCCAGCAGACAGATGTTATTTTGGTACCCAGACTCAGAGGAACACATCTGAATCACCAAAATCACTGCATGGGAGAAGACCAGTCAGAAATATCCTCTTTCCAAAATATTTCATGAAAAACGAAAGCAAAATAAGACTATATTGTTACAGGTGTGTTCACTATCATGCTTTATCTGGAATAACTAATGATTTGGGGCACAAAACCTAGCAACTTGGAAGGACCAGTTTTTCAGAAAGTACTGAGGCTGTAACTTTTAAAAAAAAAAACCCCAAACCACATTGCAACCAGTTGTTGCAATCAGACAATGTGATCAACAGTCTCATGCATCACTCTTGAATCAAAGATGTGTAGAAGTAAAACTGATTTCACATTTTAGCCTAGGAGGCACCTGAGCTATACAGGGAAGCCCAAATGCCTACGGCAGCTTTGCTGCAGTATTGTTGCCAAGGAGAACAGTCAGGATTTTGGATAATCCAAATGCAGTAATCAACAAAGTAGGCACTGCCTTTGCTTTGTTTCTTACTCATCTTCCCTATTCCTATTTTTCATTCCTCAAGAACAAGTAGTTTCTTTCCCAGGTTTGTTTTTCTTTTACAAAAGTCATGGAAGTCCCACTAGAGTCAAAGAAACTGGTAATGTTAAAAGTTGCCTTCACAACAGTTTTCAGAAGTAACTTACAGCTGAGAGTATAATCTATAGTAAGCAAGAGCTGTGCTCTCACCAAATACAATGCAGAACAGTATTTCTACAGTACATGTAATAGGTTCTCTTAACATTGAAGAATGTTTGCAAGAGTAATACCCAGTATTTCTAAGTGGGCTGGGGTTATTACAATGTGAATTCTGAAATGGGGTATTTGATTCAATAACTGCAAGAGAGACAGCTCTGAGAGAGACAGACGCAGATTTCTGGCAGCGATCTGAACAATGTCTCTTCCCAAAACTAAATTGCAGGGACAAAATCTGTGGGGTCAATAGTCATCTCTTTTAACTTGAGCCTCTCTTCAGCTTCACCTTCTATGAACAGAAGTTTGTAAAAAAATGAACATCTTGACGAGCTTTTCTGCAGCCAGAATTTTAACTGCACTATAAAGCTTTAGAGTGAGTATCTCTTTTCCACTTCTTTTCCCCAGAAAGTGGCCATTTTTACTACTTTTTCAGATGAAAATTGTGCATCTTCAAGCTGTGCCTTAGAACCTGACATTGCAAAGGTGTTTGGACAGATCGGATTTCAGCACACTTTCAAACTGCACTTTTCTGTGTTAGACTGCTGGGAGAATTAATTTGCTGAAATTTTGTTTCAGTAGCCCACAGTCCTCTGTACTAAGCAAAAAGCAGTCATGATAAATGGGGTACTCTTTTTGATCACCTTATTTGCACTCCAGAAGTATTTCATGAAGTTCTATGGTGCCTTTTTCTTCTCTTAGTTAAGATGTAATTTGACTGGGGAAGCTTAACAAATTGAACCGCAGCCTGTTAATGTGAAATAACTATTAGGTAACACTTTTTAAAATTCATTTATAGCGGTGACAAGAATACAGTTATCAGTGAAAAGAGAAAATAAATACCTGCTCTACTCAGAAATCAGCTGACAGCCCTGGTGAGCTGCTACTTGATTTAACTTCCATTAATTTTCCACTGCAGAAACTCCTAGCAAAGGAACACAAAAGACTTAACTTTCTGCAAATACTTGGCTCCTTTAGCCAAGTGATCCTTTCCCCTGAGCTGTTTTTAAGTCAAATCTGCTAAAATCAATGTTTCCGTACATGACTGGCTAGTCCAAGCCTTATGGAAACAACCAAGAAGAAGCAGGGTACCACAAGTGCTCTGCATGAAAAGCTTTGAGAAGTCTTTGGATTACAAAAATCAAATGGTCAACTAATAAAAACTATACAATTTTTTCTCAAATACTTTACTTTTTATTATTTACAGCTTTTGGTACTTAAAGGTGGTCTGTAAGAAAGACAAGGACAATCTTTTTAGCAGGGCCTGTTGTGACTGGACAAGGGGTAATGCTTATAACTAAAAGAGAGTAGATTTAGACTGAATATAAGGAAGAAATTTGTTATGATGAGGGTAGTGAAACACTGAAACAGGTTGTCCAGCAAGCTGGTAGATGCTCTATATGCAGGAACATTCAAGATCAAGTTGGACTGGGCTATGAGGAACCTGATCTAGCTAAAGACGTCCCTGCTCACTGCAGGGCAGTTGGACTAGATGACTTTTAAAGGTCCCTTTCAACCCAGCGCATTCTATGATTCTCTAACTCTATTATACTTGTCATAAATTTCATGGGTTTCATCCTGTAAAATTCAGTTCATGACAAGAATCTCACCAAAATTCTTTTATTTTTTTTTTCTCTAGAACAGAACCTCCATCTACACAGAAAATACCTGTTTGGTATTTATAATAGCATTAAAATACATTTGTATTATGGCTTTAGCCATATGAAAGGGAGTATGATGAATTACTTCAATTTCTTCATTATTTATTTATTTATGAAAATGAAGTGCAGGATTAAGCAATATCTGAGTGGATAAATGGCCTTACATTTCCAAAACAGGAATAAAATGTTGCCATTAATTTAAAAGTCCCTTCTGGAAACTGTGTACTAGAAACAGCCACATGAAAATGTACACATTAGGTCACTTCTAAACAATCATTTTCAAAATGAGAGTTCCTGAAACACTCAATAACTGAACAGGAGCACCAGTTACAATACACCTGTACAGTACAACACAACAGACTTGTGTTAAATATATATGCATACATATTGTATGTATATGCATGCATACAGACACACACAAGTCAGCTCCAAATTAGCTAGCACAGGTCCCAGGAGGTAAGCAGGACATTTGGCATTGAGAAGTGGCAGCAGAATGGTGCTGCTGGTCACTGTTAGCATGACAGCTCAGGATCAGGTCCAGGCAATGGACCACCGGGCATGATGCCAGTAACAGAAGTTTAAACCTGCATCCCTCATCTCCCAGGCAAAGCTCTTACATCCACAGGAACCTCTTGGCTGCACCTCAGGAAATCAAAACCTAGCCCCAATTTTTAAAACTTCGCTCTGTTGAGTTTGTTATTGAATGAAACCAAGTGGTGGTTTCCCTCCTTCCACCCTCAGACCCATATTCTCCCATCACATCTATAGTCAGCAGCATCTTAAAAACCACAGCAAACAACAGAAAACAAAAAATATTCAGAAAGCTTTAGTAACAAATCTAGGACACCCATAGGTGTATTTAAGTTTTAAATGCAGTAAAATATTGCCTCCAGCTACATTAATTCAGTTTCCTGGGAACAAAAAAGGGTAGAGTTGAGAGCACTGATTATTCTCACTCACCCACAAGCCACTTGCAATCATACCTGATTTGTAGTTTCCATATGCTTCCTTAACTGCCATAATTGAGGGATGCTAGTTGGTCACAGCTCTGAAACCAATTCCGTATCCTTATCAGGGCTAGCAGGAAAGCAGCACTACATCTCCCTCCAAGTCCCCCCGCTCAAAAACCTACTTTTTAACCTCAATGCCTACAGTGGTGTGTTTGTCAGTGTAACACCCAGTGCCACTCCATCTGTAGGATCTGCAAAGGGAAATACGGCTTTCTGACAAGAAGCATTTATTTCACAGAAGCTTTTTTTTCATTTTGAAACAAACTGTCTTTAAAGCATCAGTTAAGTTTCACAAAGCACTGCTGTAAGCAATATCATGTGTTTTTAAGACGCTCCTTTTGAGGATTTTTGAAACAAGAACTTGGGATACACAACACTGAGCTTCAGTTAAAAGATGGGTTAGAAGGATATCCATACTTATGCACACAAGTGAACTACGTGCCTGTACACCCACCACTGTCAACAGAAACCTCGTCACAACAATTAGCAGAGCACAGAGACTAGCAATTACTGGTGCAGTTAAGACTGGGCTTGCCTAAATTTAGGTACCCAGAACCTTTGAGATTCTCTAGCATATCCTCCCTGGCCGTTAGCTCCTGCTCCCAGAGCAAAGTCTCGGGTACTTCCCGGGTGACATCCAGAGCTCTGCATGGGTGTCTCAAATCCCTGACGGCATGTAACATGGAACTGGATGCTTATGACGAGCCAACTCTATCTCCCACTTGATGTTTCCTTCATCATAAGATGAACTGATCTTTAAGTCAGCTGGCCTCTGTACTGAGGAGATATCCTGACCACAATGATGGCTTACATGAGATACTTACATTCCATCATTGGAAGGGAAAGTCCCGTTCTTATGAAGTTTTTCAGAAAAAGGAGTCTCCTGTATTTAATTAACAACTTTTACGAAAGTACTTCCTATTAACTGACAGACAAACTTAAGCATAACTAGACATACCCTACTACCCTGTGATATTTGGCTCTTTCCAGGAGATCCCCAGAAGTACAGTAAAATAGTCCCAATTTCACATATGGAAAGGCAAAAGAGCGAAGGAGTTTGCCCAGCATCGGCTACACCACCAGTACCAGCTGGTGCTGCCAATGCAGCAGCGAAACCCAGAGCAGATCCCCCTCCACCGGTACTCCTGGAACCAGCAGTATCCCCAACAGCATTTCAAGGCAACTTTCCAAACCCATTAATTAAAGCTTTACTTCAACAAAACCAAGGTATGGGTTTGTCTCAAGACTTCTAAATTTGGGCAGCAGGCTTATTTTTGCTTTTGTCTCTGACTGCAAACCGTTCGCCGTCTTGTAGATTAAGTTCATCCTTGAGTGCAGCTGTACATAAAGTGCTGTCAAATTTTGGAAGCTAAACGGTGCTTATGCAACATGATGGGTTTTGTTCAGAAGGACACGCTGTGCTGTTAATACTGAAGGTATTTTGAGTTCACCTCTGAATAACCGTATTTTGGCAACATTCCCATTCACGGTGTGAAACTAAAAGATTACTATTTTGAAAGTATACCAGCTACCATGGTACACAACTTGTCTGTTGCAGATAAAGCTGATTATAAGGAAGTGGGTGCTTAAACTCCAAGTCTATTTGCTCTAGACTCTCTTAACGCTCACAGAGTGGGAGAAGGACAAGGAGCATAAGCAAGCTCTCAGCTGAAGCATTTCATGGGCTCCAAAGAGCAGATACGTGCTGTCTGTGCATCTAGAATATATTCATGAAGATGAAAAAAAATTGCTTCTTTATCTGTTTGAGTTATAGAGATAAGAATTACACTAAGTCCTTCTCTACTTTCAGTAGCAGGTCCAGGGTTTTTTATTACTATTATTATTATTAAAAAAACAATGCGTACTGCTGTAGAAGAGAATATACTTATTTTCCCTTCAGAGAAGAGAATGACTAGTGTAGAGTCTCCATACTCTAACTGGTTGCAGCGATTTTTAGAAAATTACGATTTTCTTATTGGGCTACTTTTTGGTGAACTTACTGATAAAACCAGCTTGGCCTTTGGATGGAGTTATTTCCCTCCAGTAACAAACTCTTTTATTATTATTCCCCAGCAAAATATTCAGCTGGTTTTTTTTGCTTTTGAGGTATTCAGCCAGACTCTTCCGAGACCCAAATCTGAAAGTGGGACGCTGTGATGTTACAGTGATCATGTGTCGTAACTCAAATCAGACCTTTACTTAATTTCAGATTTCCCTGTATTTGTATCCCTTGCTGTACTACAGTTAGTAAGGCAGATGTATCTAAAGGAAGTGGCTCAAGTATTTTACCCCAGGAATGAGTAGTATTCTGTAACTGTTACAGATAGTAGCAATAACTCCGTCTTTAGAAACAGAGAAGTTCCTCCTATCCTTCTCTCACAAGGTAAGTGTTGCACTGAAGGAGAAGCTGCCAGGTGCCTATGAGAAACCAAAATAATGTTTAACATTTACCCTGCATTATGCTTCATAGAGAGGTCCCGAAGTATTTTCCAGATGCTAGGCACAATCCTGCTCTCACCATTTACACCCAACATTGCAACCGAGTATCTTAATCTTTGGAAAAATTCTGAGGAGATTTCCACTGAATATAAGTATACAAATGTGCTAACACCTCTAGCCCCTGGCAATGCAGAAGGCAGAGTACAGCAGCAGTTCCCAGGTACTTTATTTGATTTTCAAATGGCTGCTCTGACCCATTTGCAAAATAACATGGTTTCTGTGAAAAGAAAAAAACCCAGACTGGATGTTCAGCTCTTTTAGGATACCAGCTTCCTTCAGAGCAGAGACAAAACTTTTTAATTTTCTTTTAATTTTTTGTAAAGAAAATCCTGACTGTCTTGTATGAAATGCAGTCAAATCTTTAAACCAGTGAAGGGCAAGCCTACTTAGTTCTCAGATATTTTTTCAAGGATTATTTTTAAAAAATTAATAAATAATGAATCTAAACGTGGCCTCTAGAAATACAGGAATATGCTTGTTCTTTTCTAATAGTCCAAGTTTTATACTTAAATTCTTATCAAAAATGAAAAACCAGTTATACTGTGGAATAATACAGCCTTGTCAATGCTACACTGTATCTAAACAAGAAACGTATATACACATACAGTTTATGTCTGCATACCCACCTTCCACAAAAAGACAACTCCGACTGCTGTGAAAACTAGTGGTGCAAAAACGTTAGCAAGCAGGAACGGGGGGAGAAAAAAACCCGACCTGCTTATCCTTTTGGGAATGTCAGACGTGCCATTTTCCAACCACATTGTGGAAGCAAAATAGAAAGTTGACTCTTTTTTGTTGTTGTTGTTGTTTTGCACTGATGCTCGATTTTATTTAGTAGAAGCTCTCATAGGTCTTTAATAATTCATAACACAGAGGCTGTTGTTCAGTTCAAGGAGGGAGCTTGGAGAATGTTAATCAAACCAGAGATGAATCGGCACAGCTGTAAATCTGCACGGCGCCTCCCTGGTGAGCTCATCCCCTAGCAGTGCAAATTAGGATGACATCAGGCTGGCAAAGCTGCAGGCACACGCTCACTCTCACTCCCTGTCTCCTCCTCCCGAACACAGTATTTCTGTTAGTTTTTCACATCTTTTTTTTTTCAAAATGGTCATTATATACATATATACCTAGGTAGAAGAAACAGAAGCCGAAGGACCTGCCACTAAAACCATGGGGTTTGTCCTGTTAGATCTGTCACAGCCCCAGCACAGACACATAAGATTTATCTATCTGGAAAAGAAGGAAACTGCGTATTTATCAGTCCAGCTCAAAAAACACTTAAAAAAATAAGAAATTACAGACATGCCCTTGAATACGATCCACAAGTACTTTTCAAAAGACTGCTCAATGCTTTAACTTGATTTTCATCAAGCATGCAACTTGAAGACCTTTAGCTTGGCAAAAACACTCTCAAAACCAGGTCTCAAACATGTACGCTTGTCAAAGAAACTGTCCATATAGCCGTGCTGCTAAAACCACTAATTTCTCTAATCTTCTTTCAGTTAGCCATCAGACACTTAAGGCACAGATATGAAAACATGCCACACAGGTGAATAGTCAGAACCTATCAATAATAGATAACTTCACAGACAAACTAAAAAGTTTAAAAAAAGCCCATAAACACAAATAATGTATGGGAATGAAATGCTTGGAAAACTATTTTGATACTAACCTGCAGAAATCCAAGGTGTTTTCTTAATTGTCCACAGAGAGGACAGCTACATTTGTTTAGTCTTATGAATTTGCTAGCCCAGGTCCATAACGAGCTTAGTAACTTCAGTAAGCACAGCAAGTATTAACATTAATGAGCTCATTTAGGTCTGTTTCATATTCTTCAATAATAAAAGTTATTATTTTACTAGAGAAGTTTACAAAATTACTGATTGCAGCAGAAAGCACAGCTCGGTTGTCCGATGCAGTCAGCAAACCACTCGAGAGAACAAAATTGGAAACACCTCTCAGTCTCATAGCATCTACTGGTCTGATGAACAGCCCACTGACAGATCAGGTTTCTTTCTTTGTACTGAATAAAGGCATACTATATAAATCCCTACATGAGAATGTAATGGGGAAGAAATATAATCTGAGAAAAGTTTTAAATCTTATCGCTATGCATTCCGCATAAACCACAAAAAATAACATGCTTTCTGCAGTTTTGAAATCTTAGATACTTTTTTTCTGTCCATTTGTAAAACCCTTTATAAAAAACAACCTAAGTAATTATAACCAAAGCTAAGTAATGTAGTTTTAATGTGCAGTATCACCTGTTCCCTTGTAGTCCAGATCAAAACCAAGGGACCAGGTTTCTGCTCCACGTGAGATCGACAGAACACGGCTGTCACTGGCAAGCTGTTTATAGGTAAAGCTGTAATTCCAAATTGCTGGATTTTCTAGGCTTCAGGCTGCCTGGTGAACCATGCCATCTAAAATCCACAGTTTGGAGAAAAAAAAGGCACACAGTGAATTCTTGGTAATGCCGGAAGAGCTTTGCAGACAGCAACATACAGGAGAATTAAAGCAAAAGATCACAGCTCTTTAGATGCACAGGAAAAACAGAAAACAAGAAAAAACTAAACACAGGATACAGAAGCAGCACACTTGATGGTGACGAGGGCTGTGGGGCAGCAGGACACATTGAGAAGGAGTCAGCACCATGTGGCCTAAGCCAAGACAGAAGGTGACCACAGCAACAGGGGCCTTCCAGCCACCGAGGAGGCACAGCTGCTCACCTCACCAGCAAACGCAAGAGGAGTGTTCTGAAAGTGTTGAAACATCTGAAAGGAACTTTGAAAAAACTAGAAGAAAGGAACTGGTCAGAGGACACAAGCAGAGGGGTTGCAGAAGGGCAAAGGACTGTTACAGCCCCATATGCCCTGCCTGGAGCAGAAGCAGCAGAGTGAAAAACCAGACTCTTTGTTTAGAGGACTTTCTGAGGTTGGACGACTTTAGGACTACGGACTTTGCATACTATTTTTAGTGTCTAGTACAGTGGCATCATTCCTGGACTAGGACCTTTTTCAGATACTAACATAAAAACAAAACAGATGAGGTTCACTGCTCACTGAGCTGCAGAGTAATTTTTTCCATGAATGAGAGGGAAGCCTCATTACTTCAAACTAACACAAGTCCCAAACATATTTCCAGATAGGAGATTAAGAAAACTAATATACATGCGCAGAAACAAATAAATGCATTAACAAAGCCATAAGTTAGCCACAGCATTTCTACAAACGCTATTACAAAACATCAAGTTCAACGCAAAGGACTCTATGACCTCCTGCTGGGGCTATCAGGTGGAGCAGTTCAAAGTCCTTTTGGTCAGTGGCAAGTGAACCAGCAAAGGCCCAGGTCACACGAGGGCACAGGGAGGTGAGGCCTGACCCCCTCGGTGGGGGCATTTCTATGGGACTTTGGGACACAGTATCATAAAGGCTAGAAAAGACCTCTAAGATCATCTGGTCCAACCATCAACCCAACCCTACCATGACCACTAGACTATACTCTGAAGTGCCACACCTACAAGTTTTTTGAACACCTCCAGGAAGGGTGACATCACCACCTCCCTGGGCAGCCTGTTTCAGTGCTTCACTGTTTTTTTAGTAAGAATTTTTTCTTAGTATCTGTGTACAAACACAGGACACAGTAAAGCAACTTCAGCACAAACGCTTTGGCTCTTCCCTGAATCTTCTTCCACTGTGCGGAAACCTGCCTCACCTTCCCGGGTAAACAGTTGCACACTGATATGCTCAAGATTTCAGAAAGTAAGATTTTGGTGGAGGAAAACAAGCCAAAACATCCCTTGTGATCCAAGTGCAGATACTGAAACTTGTAAACAGACTCATATTATGTAAAAATAGTCTGCGACTCTCCACAATAATCCAGAAAATGTAATCTTTGAAACCTCCCATTTTAGCATCAAAGTCTTTGGCAATTAGCCCCCAGATCCAAATTCTGTGGCTTCATTGTACCGTAGTTCGAGGATACAAACTTATCCTTCAATATTTACTCTTTTTATAATGTCGCACAGCTTGAACTTCTCCTTTCTCCCCACCCTCCTTCAAATGGGATGCTTTGAATTAATCTGGACAAAGGCTACGCAGAAAAAGAAAGTTCAGATGAAACAACAGATTGTTTCATCTCTCTAGACTACTAGTTTGTCCCATAAGATGCTAACAAAATGCGTCAGTAATGCTTCTGCTTAAATAAGAAGCAATTTTAGATTTGCAATCTAGGAAAAAAAGTTTTTACCTAAGGACTTCACCATCTTCTTTCCATCTGCACACAGCAGCAGAGAGATTTAATGCAATTTAGTGATTAATGGCACACAATTTTAGTGCTTGATAAGCTTCTCCAAGCAGAAAATATGTAAATGAAGAGGTACAATATGGAAATACTCTATTGACATGCAAGACTTGTATTTCTACTCCTTTCAAAAGATGCACGGAACAATTTCTACTTCAATAGTCAAAGTGATAGGTGCACTTTGATTACTTATTAGCAATTTTTTTTTAAATAATCTAATTTTGTAAAAGTTATTCTGAAAATCTATGGAATATAGAACATATCTTTTCCGGGGACTGTTTCAATGACACTAGTGCAATATAGATATACATAGAGAGACAGCAAGCATAATTTATTTACAAAATTTTAAAGGAAGTATAATGGAAGTACAATAATTGCACGTAAGACTTGTTTATGTGGCTTTTTCATAAATATATCTATTAATTTGCATTTCTTTGATCTGTATAACACGAGATCAGAGCCAAGGACCACTGCCAGTTTCTTGCAGGCAGGGATCTAAACTTTAAGAAGCAAAATGGGCAGGTGCCCCATCACCAGCTGCAAAAGAAGGTGCATGCCCGAAAATGGACAGAGGTGGTCAGCCTGGTGCGTGACATCAGGCAGAAGAGGCACTTTAAGGACTATCTAAAGACCTGCGGAACAAATCAAGCCGTGCAAGCCACAAGAAACAAAGAGCTCGATGCAAGCATTAAAGGGGCTTTTGGATGAAATAACCAGAAAGATTTCCAGAGCTAAGGTGGTCAGAAGTAATCAGAGTTGGACAACATAAAAGGATAACGAGCACAGACAGGACTATATGCCAGGAGAGAGGTGGAAGTAAAAGCACAGCAGAGAACAGAGCCTTCACCGCAGAGATGTAGGTCCCAGTGCACCAGAAAACACATCTGAGGTGAAACCAGAAGGGTGCAGATCCCCAGGAAACAAAACAGACTATCTGTAGGATCTCTCATTGCAGAGATACAGAGGCACCACCAGAGATGGTGAAATGCCAGTGGGCAGAGTGGAAGGGCTCCCTGGGTAGCACAAGACTTCAGAAACCATCAGAGAAGACAAAATCGTGTTTCCTCACTGGCTACTTCATTTCTCTGCTTGTACAGTTTCTTTTTGATGTGCCAGTGAAGCACTGTAAAATATTACTAATAAAACAGGAAAACATCATCAGCCCAGGTCTTGTGCTGGCATGGTTCAATAGGTAGAATCACCAATTCACCAAAGCACAGCTCTAGTCAGTATTTTTTCAAAAGGGCTTTAAAATAGAGCCAAGCTTCTGTCTGCTTTTAAAATGCTTATTCTCCAGTTAAAGACAAACAGCACTGGCATAATCAGGAGAATGGCAATTGCACTCTTCTAAGTTGTAAAAAGAGAGGCTTACTTTGGTTAAAGTCAACTTTTCCAATTTTAGTAAGATAAGGCAGTACCAACTTTTAGGGAGTTCCATTACTCCAAACTTCACCTAATATTTGCCGCTAGATAAACCTCAGACAAGGACAGCAGGACACCAATGCACTACTTCAGATCATCACATCATTATGTAAGACATTTTCTTCAGCTGAATCACGCACTTCAATAATCATTTAGCTCTGCTTCCTTCCACTAACAGCAGACGGTCACATTTCAAATACAGTTTTGGGTTTTTTTGTATTCCAACATTTCCACTACATGAAGCAAGAAAGAGGAGTTCATCAGACTGAGATTAGAGTCTTTTAAACATTTCCACACTATTCAGTCCTTGCAATGGGATGCTTAGGTTGGAGAGCCTTGCTGAACAAGTGAAGTGCTGAGAGAGACTGGCAACCACTAACGCTGTACAGAGACACTTTTACCACCATGACTGTAGTACTGTTTCATTTATTTACATATACTTATAAAATACACATACATGCTGTATAGCCCATTTTAAGTCTCTCAGAAGCTATTTTTCAGCCAATTAGTGTAAAAAAATGTTTCTCTACAAAGCATTCCCTTTGCTGCTTCTCTGGTGGACACTTAAAGCATGACCAGATTTGCAGCTGTATCACAACTGGAGATGGAGCAAACAAAGAAAGATCTGAATAAGTCAAAAGATGGGAAAATTAGAACAAGAACAAAACTACTATAGAACATTAAAATTATTAGAACAAAATTACTATACAGTTGAGATACGGCCTGATGCATAAAAATTTACATTGCCCATTTGAGAAATTCTTCTTCACCTTCTCTCTTACACCTCTAGCCTTAAGATAAGGAAGCACAGTAAGAGAAAAAAATCTAGAAGATGCAATGCAGTGGTTATCAATTATGTAGCCCTTCATTTGGCTTCAATCACCCAACCACTTCGGACCTCTGGCACACTTGTGCACCCCACACTGTGGCAGGCAGGGCAGGGCACCCTGCGTGGAGCCACACATGCAAGTCCTTGTAACTGCCTTCTACAAACATTTCCAAATAAATTCCTGCTTCCAAACCAGTTACACTGATTTTTAAAGATCTGTGAGTGGAAGGTTAGTACCTCCACACTTTTCAGGCTTTTGATCAACCAGTGTAATGGCTGCAGGAGTAACGGCTAAGCCAGGCTGCTCACTGCAAGCACTGCCCCCTCCTCCTCCTCCTCCCCAGATATCTCCCATCCCTCAGTGACAACACTCCTAGAACCACAATTTACTTAAGAGGAGGTTGGTAACAATTGTAAATCACAAACCCATCTCAAAATTTAAAAGGTAACACATTTTTTTAAGCTCCTCTAAAAACCCTTTAAAACAAATTCGCTTTGGCCCCAACATTTGTGAGCTTGGGTCTGACCCAGAGAGACAGGCAGGTTGTTTATCTGGAACATTTTAGATAAATCCATTCAGCAGTTTGAGCTCTAGATCTATAAAAACAAACTGGGTTTTGACATTTGTTATACTAAAAAAAAAGTATGTGAAAGTAAAATCTGCAATGACTGGATGTAACTTACTCTGTCTTAAAGATCTCATTGAAAAAGTGTTTGAAAGAAACTAGTGAAGCCTGAGCTCCCACCTTCCTCCTATGAACACGCAAGAAAGGTTATGAAAGGCTGTGAAGTGCCAGCTGTAGAAAGTGGCCAGTCATGGTCCTGGGAGGAAGCCAGCTGCATGGGGAGGAATAACACCAGGCACCAGTACAGATTAGGGGACGTCCTGCTGGAAAGCAGCCCCATGGAGAAAGACCTTGGAGTCCTAGTGGACAGTGAGTTGTCCATGGGACAGCAACGTGCCCTTGTGGCCAAGAGGGCCAATGGGATCCTGGGGTGCATTAAGAAAAGTGTGTCCAGCAGGTTTAGGGAGGTTCTCCTCCCCCTCTGCTCTGCCCTGGTGAGACCACACCTGGAATACTGTGTCCAGTTTTGTGCTCCCCAATTCAAGGGGGACAGGGACCTACTGGAGAGAGTCCAACGGAGAGCTACGAGGATGATTAAAGGACTTGAACTTCTCTCCTATGAAGAGAGACTGAGAGAACTGGGGCTGTTTAGTCTTCAAAGGAGATGGCTGAGAGGGGGCTTTATTAAAGTATATAAATATCTGAGGTGTGGGTGCCAAGAGGAAGAGGTCAGTCTCTTTTCTAGCCTTTATGATTCTATGTCTATTCTACGTCTTTTCGGTGGTGCCCAGTAACAGGACAAGGAATAACAGGTATACGCTAGAACATAGGAAGTTCCACCTCAACATGAGGGAAAACTACTTTCTGGTAAGAGTGACAGAGCACTGGCACAGGCTGCCCAGAGAGGTTGTGGAGTCTCTGGAGACTTTCAAAACCCACCCGGACGCGTTCCTGCGCAGCCTGCCCTAGGGGATCCTGCTCTGGCAGGGGGACTGGACTAGATGATCTCTAGAAGTCTCTTCCAACCTCAAACATTCTATGATTCTATCATTCCCCCAGCAGCTCTGTCTATATCTCTTTTCTGTAATGCACTTCAGTTACAATATGCAGTGCTAACCCAGCTGAAATTGTCTCTACAGCACCATCAGATTCCAAAGATTATCAATGTCCACAGGTGTTTTATTTGTTACTTTTTATTTAACTGAAATTAAACAAACTAGATGTAATTAAAAATTGGAGCTAAGAGATTAAGTGGAGTCTGCTTCCCTTGAGGTTTTTCTCAAGAGCCAGAGTGAGCTGGGAGCTTAAATCCCATTTTCAGTAATTCTTCATGAGGCTTAGGGTGATAATCATGTAACTGCTGAAAACATAACACAGGTGCTTTGAACCCCTCACCTTCTAGTGGCAGTGGAGTCACACAGCTCATTCCTGTGGCCTGAGTTTTAGAGAACATCAAATGCATGAACATGTGTTTTCTTAACTAAAAAATGTACCATTTTTCTGCTACTCACTTCTGTATTTGGGGTGAGGTGTAAGAGTTGGTATCACATAAGCTGTTCATAAGGTAAGCTTTTACCTTAGGCTTTTAATCTTCTTCTAAATCTCTACTGCTGTGAAATATGCTCTTCTATTTGAAGACCAACCTGACTGAAAAACTGACCAGATGAGAAAATTGAAATAAAGAACTCCTGGCAAAAATCAAGTACAAAAGGGTAACTCACAAAGCATGGAAGCAGGGACTGGTAACCTGGGATGATTACAAGGAAATTGCTCGTGTAATCAGAGACCAGGTTAGAAAAGCTAAAGGCCTTATAGAGTCAAATCTGGCCAGTGATACTAGAAATAATAGAAAAGGATTTTACAGTTACGTAAGAGGAAAAAGAGAAACGAGAGAGAATGTGGGGCCTCCCTGGAAGGATACAGGTGATCCGGTTACCGATGACCTGGAGAAGGCCGAAATATTCAACAACATTTTTGCCTCAGTCTTCACTGGCAACCACTCGAACCACACCACCCAAATCACAGAGGGTGTTGGCTGGGTCTGGGAGAGTGAAGAACCACCCAGGGTAGGAGCAGATCAGGTCCGGGAACACCTAGAGAACCTGAAGGTGCACAAGTCCATGGGACCTGATGAGATACATCCACGGGTCCTGAAGGAACTGGTGGCTGAATTTGCGAGGCCACTGGCCATCGTATTTGAGAGGTCCTGGCAGTCTGGTGAGGTTCCCACAAATTGGAAAAGGGCGAACATAACCCCCTTGTTTAAAAAAGGGACCAAGGACAATCCGGGAAACTATAGGCCAGTCAGCCTTACCT
>NW_009698926.1:51405-77096 GCF_000703405.1 Apaloderma vittatum | reverse complement strand
GCAGGGCTGGCCCTGGGCAGCCTCCCGCAGCCCGACGCCTGTTTCTTTTCTGTTCATTTATTATTGGCGTTTTCCGCGCGTTTGCTGCTCGTCGGGCCGGTTTGGGATCGCGGGGAACTCTATAGGGCGGCCCCGGTGAGTGCCGGGAGCCGCCGCGGAGCCAAGAACCGGCCGGAAAGTTTTGTGCTGTCCTCAGGTGCCTCTTTTTCCCGCTCCCGGCATCGCCGGTAGAGTCACCAGAGCTTTGGGAAAGCTGCCTAGTTGGTTCGGAGCTTGCTGCTGCTGCAGCGCACCCGAGGGTTGCTGTGGTTTTTCACTCCGACGTGTCGCACACGCGTGCACTGGGGGGGAATTGGGGCACTGGCGCCGTGACAAGGTGAAGCGCAGGCTTCGAGATCGGAGGAGGGATGTGGAGGGAGGCGGGGAGAGGCCGGCGAGGAGCACAACCTCTCCCCGAGCCCGGTGTGTCCTGGTGGTAGAAAGCAAACGGTCCTGTGGGTGTCTAGGGAGAGGTCAAGAAGAGAAATTGTATTGGCAAAAAAAAAAAAAAAAAGCTTGGCAATCTCCACTCTAGGAGGTGTTACTAAACTGCTCTTTCGAAATTATTTTGGGGCGAGTTTTGTTTTCGCTCCCGGAATTACCTCCGACTGGCGCTGCGAAAGTTGAGCCTCTCTTCTTCGCCAGCTGCCGGCATCTGAAAGTTTGTCCCTGCAGTCAGGAGGGAGTGTGTAATAAACCTTGAAGGGATTAAACGCCCTCTTTAAGAACTGGAGTCTAATATTACAGCGTGAGTTGATTGATTAGTTTTTGAGGAAGCTTATGTCAAATTCTAATCCGGTTTTGGATTGTGCTTGTCGTGTAATGTTTTTTGCTCCAGCACTTTATCATAGCAGTGAAGTAGCGAGCTGCAGCCCTGCGATAAGACGCACATTTCTTTCACACTCCCATCCTTTTGGACAATAAAAGGCTGTTTACATTCTTCACATTCTTGCAGCCCAGTTTCCAGCTAAACAGCGGGCAGGGGTGAGGGATGGGAAAGGAAAGCAGTAAATGGATTACAAAGTTGCTGGGCAGAAGGGAACTAAATAAAAAAAAAAAGCTCTTTCCCCACACCTACGACCTTTCTTACACTCTCCTTAATTTTTTAATTTTATTTTTAAACAGATATCAAAGAGATTGATTGAAACTTGTATCAACAGGGATCGGGTTTGTTACACAATGTTTTATGGATGATTTGGGAAGTTGCTTGCTGTGGTTTTACATGGCTTGAATGAAGGCTGGCTGAAGGAGCAAAGTTGCTGTCTTGAATCAAACAAAAATCGTGCATAGTCTGCAGGTTTTTCAAGTGGATGTGGCACTCGACTCACCCAGGAGTACTCATTTTCTCGGCATTTTTTATATACAAACCAGTAAAGTTTTGGACTCAGGTTTATCGCTTACACAAATCGGTTTAAATAATAGATTAAAGCAAAATGAGAATGTGCAAGACTTTGGAGGCATTTTAAGTATACCTTTAAAAGCTAATCTATTGCTAAAAAGTTGTGTAAATGCAATTTGGCATACTGCTACCAGAACATGTGGTTAACATCTGATTAAAGTTACAGCTTATTATAAATTGAGTTGAGATATGTATGATACCAGTGGTAATGCGTTGAATACATGTCTCTGTGCTATTCTTTGTTCTCTGGCCAGTATTTGGAGTGACTAGTGGTTTTCTGAAATCTAATTAACAGTTTTAGTAGGTAGGCATTGGTGGTACTAATTCTTGAGTTGCTGTGTTTGGGGTTTTTTTCTACCCACAGATCAACGTGGTTAATATTAATATAACACTAAAGGTTCAGCATTTCAGCCAAAAAAGAAGAAAATGCAGGTTTCAGTGTTGCAATACAGCAGCAGTCTAGTAACCCAGAAATGCTCCTATCAAACCCTACCCAATGGTGCAATCTTAATTTTTTTACGAAAACAGAGATGTTAGAATGCAATATATTTTGGCACTCACTGTGTTTTAGTGAGGCTGGAAGTACTTTTTTTAAAAAATTAGATTTAACTACAAACGTTTGCTTGTCTTTCAAATGCCAAAGTGTGCTATCTAGTTACCTAGTTTGAAAAGATGCATAAACGTAGGATAAAAACCTATGTAAACCATCATGAATTAGAGGAGATGCTAAAGATTACGGCAGAAAATATCACTGAATTTCTGAAATCAATGTTAGGTGATTGTTCATATGCTGTGTCTGATATTGTTCAATCAGAAGTTCATGTTTAGTACTTCCTTAATGGAGTGTGGATTTATTTTTGTAGCATATTCTTGGATTATTTTGATTAATAGATGGTGTACCAGTATGCGTGCAATGTGAGCACATATATTTCTTAAACTACTTTGCATATTTGGGTATATTAAACAGGATAGAAGGCTGCTGTTGAGCCAGATTAAGGTGCCAGCTTGCTTCTGTATAACTGCATTAATTTTAAAAGTCAGGTTTACCTTATGCTGTCAATATAGATCAAAGCAATAATTTGCAATGCACAGTCAGTACATGTCTGGGCTGCTATTGATAAGACCACCAAAAATGTTATATTGAGTTGTGTTATCATTAGCAGGTACTCCTGCTTTGCTATTAATTTTCAATAAGCTTTTTCAATTGTCGTGTAATTGCTGGATGCCCTGTTAGTTATCATTTCATAAATAATGGAGTTCTACGTGTTGGAAATTAAAAAAACTGAAGTATTAGGATTATATGGTTTATAGTATGCCTGCTAGCGTTTTGTTAAGTTAGTTTTAAATAGCTTAAAGGGAGAGGTGCTTCTGCTATGTCCTTGAGATTGTTTGTCATTTTACAGATTTTTTTTTTTTTAAAAAAAATGCTGTTGATATCCAGTTATTTTCTTTTTATGTTACTAATTTGCACCTTTAAAATGTGTCAGAACATTGTTTACAGTAGCTTATATGGGATCTTCAAAATGTGTAAGATTTCCCCCTTTCCTTTAAGAAAGTAAGAGGGGGAAAAACGTAAGAGCTGTGTATGGGTTCTGAATCAAGAAGGAGAATTTACTTTAGCTACAGATTAGCCAGGGCAGCCTCTGCTTTCCCTTTGTCTTTACAGAGAAACACTCACGGACAGGACCTGTGGTTCTGTAGGAGAGTCAGGCACCCTGGCTGTTTATTCCTTGATCGTTGCCATCTGAAATTAAGAAAAGTATTACAGCAGCATTTTCTAGAGCCTATAGTAAAAGTTACATCAGCATCCTGATCAAGAAACTCTCTTCTAACATTATCATTGGGCAGAGTTGTCACCGTGTTAGAAACTTAGGGATCAATTGTTTTACAAACCCGTAAAAGCAGTTATTTTTTTTCCCATTAGTGTTTGTGTAGACAAGAAATAATTAGAAAAAAGATACGTTATTTTAAGATATTTTTTTTTCCACCAAGATTGAAGTATAACATTTGATTAGAGTGAAATTCAATGACAGATTATGTTCATCTTGGACTTTTCAAGGGCTGAAATATTTACCTATAATGAAAAACAATTTGTTGGACAATTAAGCCAAAAGTTTTACAGAGATTTTTTTTTTTTAAAAAAAAAACAGTTTAACAACTTGAGCTGAAAAAAACTTTCATAATTTGTTATAGTACAAGATATTGCTTCATACACAGAAATAGCTTGAAAACTGAGATAAAGCTGCATTTCCATTTAAAACGTGTATGCCACGTGAGGTGCAGAAACACAGGCATGTTCCTCCTGGCTACTTTAATTTTTTCTCCACAGCTTTGCAAACGTGGTCTGCATAACACACCCTTGCAGTGAGAATCAGAAATAGGCACCATGCAAAACTCTTAACTCCTTGTCAGAAAGGTAAGCGCTTCCCTCCAGTCATCGTGAAGCGCACAGATGAAATTTAATCCGTCTTAATTTCAGAGAGATTTTTCTGATGAAATATACTGGGCCCCAACATTTCATTTGGTTTATTTTGGTATTTTTCTTGGTGCTGTAGGCATTGTAAGCCTACATCTCATTCTTGTGTAATAAAGTAATATAAGTAACTCAAGGAATGCAGGCAGTTTGAAGACAGCTCAACAAATGCTGGCTTCAGCAGTTTGAGAATTTATCATCCTGCACGAGGAGTTATGTCTTAAGGCAGATGGGACTAGGTTTAGTTTACATAGGAGGTTAACGCGCAACACTAAAGTCAACTTGTCCTTACGTCACATCTTCTGACCTGTTTCTATAGAATTGGTGACTGTGATTTTTCAGTTTGTTTACAGGTTGACTGGGGCACAGAAAGGTTATACAGATCCTATTTAAAATCTGCACAGCAAGTCTGTTTGAGTGATGTCCAGTAGACTACGAGATACCCCAGGCTTTCCAAGCACAGGGAGCGTAAAATCCAAGCCTCAGTCTTTCCATCTGTGACGTGGCAAGTATTTTTCTGCCATTGCAAAGCACTTTGAAAGCGACCTGTCAGCGATGCACTACGAGTACTTCTTGGTGCGGTGTAACCAACAGGGAAGTGAAACAGATTGGTGAAAACCAAACTTGGGGTGTGCTGATCGGTCTTACCTTTCTGTTTTGCTTCCTGAGCCTTGGTTTCTGCAAGAAGGGAACTGGAGCAGCATAAACCGCTCACTGGTCTGGACATTTGAGGCATCAGAGAGATGCAGCTCTGCTCTATGTGCACCAAATCCCTCCTGTACCATTGGAAATTTTACTCTTAATCAACAGTTCACAAACAAAAATGTATGTGGAGAAGCAAGAGCTGCTGGACATGGCCCAGCGGTTCCTAGCCTGTGATCTGTGGGGGAGGTGTTCACCTGTACTTGACTCAAGTGTTGAGTAAGACATGGCAGTAATCTTGGGAATTTCTGGTAAATAGGTGCAATAAGGAAAGATCAGTGCTAGTCTATGCTGGATGTTTTTAAGGCAAAAGCTGTAATTCCATAGGTGTGTGCTGCATCTTCATCAGAAGCAGAGCGAGCTCTTCCAAGGGAAGATTGTCACTTTGAGACTTTCGTGTGTACTTGTCAATGTATCAAAACCAAATGCAGTAAGCAGAGAGGAAGAATTTTTTGACTTTATCACACAGTTGCTGTGATAAATGGCTCTTTAAAAGCACACGTACTTCACAGGACAGTGCATTTGCTCTGTTAGTCTGTCTTCTAGTCCTGAATTTTGCCCAGCCCTAACTCATCACTCTGCTATCCCAGTTATGAAGCAAAAATACCGGCATCGAAATTTTTACTAGATCAAATCTAGCAGAACTGGAAAAGAGGAAGGTAAAACTTCCCATTCACATGACTATTGTAAATTCATTCTGAACTTGATTTCCAAACATCCTATTTTGGGACAGCTCTGGCCTTTCACTTCAAATCTCAAATATGCTTGTGTGTATTTCCTCAACCCCATTCATTGTTGTTGCTCCTTTTTCAGTCTTTCAGTTTCCCACCGTATTTTGTAGCTGTAATTTATGTAATTTTAGATAGTTAAAGGATCAATCAGAGTTAAAGAAAATAATGGGTGGACCTGCTGGGTAGATTCTGCTTCCAGCAGAGCATCCTTACTGTTATGTAAGTCCATGAGAGTCATATTTCACCCTCTTAGTGTCCCTTCCCCCCAATTTTACACTTTTCACGCTAGTCAGTTTTCTCTGATACTCGTATCTGTATTCCCCCATTTATCAGTGATTTCCTTGTGGCTCATGCACCAGAAATTATTACTGTACTGTTGTAGCCCTGAAAATGTGTTCGCATCTGTGCAGAGCTGTGCAACAATGTTGTGCCTGCATGTCGAGTCACACATGTGGGATACACCCTGCGTTAAATGAATTGATGGAGGAACCTCAACACAAGGCCTTGCTGCAAGGCTCCTCACAGCATGGAGTGTGGATTTGGATCCCTAATGTTTACCTTCTCCCACGCTCCACGTAGCAGGCACTTGGCTGCTGGAAAAGCTCTAAGTCCTCTGCAGGAATATGGGAGCTGTCAGCACTCTGCCGGGGGAGCAAGATGGAACAGAGGGCAGGTGGTTGAGTTGCTGGATGAATCTCACGAAACCTATAAGGTTTGCAGGTCAGGACTTGGAAAACAATGTTATTTCCTCTCCTGTAGGGAACCTCCTTGTGGGCTACTGTTGTGTGTCAGCTATGAGCTCGGTCACTGTTAACAAAGAGGTTATTTCAGGATTGGAAGGACGACGGAACAAATTAAGAGTGGAGAGGAAATAAAGGACTGTGAAGATGGGTCCACAGTTAAGATTGAGTAATTTTGTCCTTGCAAAAGAGATTTCAAATCTAGTATGATGCTCTGCTCTCCTTGGAATGGCAGCGCTTACTGTAAACATAGAATTTGAGTGACTTGACTGTGATTTAAGGTAGAATTAAAGAGCTGTAGGAGCTGTAGTTCTTGAGATAGGTTTTCTCTTTATGCCAAACAATTGGTAGTAATAGAAGCTATTATTAGCAGAGAAGTCAAAATGAAAGAATAGGAAGAAATAAAAATAAAACTAAAAATCTCATGTCTCTAAAATCAGTTTTTATGTGCATTGGGACCAGTTATGGTTGTTACGGCAGTACAATGTGGAGTTGAGGCTACTTCAAATTCCTTAATTCTTATTTTCTGGATCCAGCATGTTTGATTTATGTTTATGATCAGTTGAGAATTTCCTGACTTTATAGTACTTGAGTTTGGTCATGACCAGATATTCCTAATACCGTGAATCACCGGTATAAACACAACCTTAATTTCATCTTACCGTACCCATTATATCTCGGAAAATAAAGCACTGTGCATGGAAGTGCTTCTATATTTGTTCTGTTATTATGTAGCTTTAAGGGCTTTTTATGGTTCTGATGGAGAAGACCTGTCTGTGCTGACCTGAAGAAAAAAATAAAAGGCACTGGGACTTTGAGGGAATTAGAAATGAATGTGAGAGAGAGGAATATGCTGGAAACAAAACAGCCCCGTATGCAGGTGACGTGAGCCTGAGCAGTCACTGCGGGGTGAGACAGACAGACACACTGACAGTAAGAAGGAATATTCCCATCAAGTTCTCTGTGCAAGAGGCTGTGGTGGGTCCTTTCTGCTGTTATTCTTCCCAGTGAAGAGAATCTGGAATTATGATTTTTTCCAGTCAGCCCTTCAGGAGGGGAAAGCAAAGGAGAAAGATTTGAAATCTCCGACTTAACCATCTCTTTGATGCAAGAACCTGGTGGCTGCCATGAGCGGTTCTGAGTACGGTTGCTGTTTTCATCTCAGAAGGGTGGAAGGGGAAACCATAAAGCTTAGTACCCCAGGAGGGTAAAATATGGGACCTTGAGGTTTTTCGTTCCTCTAAGGCTCCCTGGCTCTTTTCTCCTTGCAAACACCTGCTAGTTGCTTCTGTTGTTCATTATGTGTGTTTGGAAAGTTGGAATTGCTGTTCCCTGCAGGGCTTAGAGGATCTTATGGCCAGTGGCTTGTTCTTGAGCCTCCAGCTGTAGCTGTTACTACTAGGGAGTGTGTTCCTCCACCACTGGCAGCCTTAACCGTACAGTAGCCATACAAATTGAATTTTCTCCTTACTCTAAACATTTGTGTGGTTCTTAGAAGAAGAAACCATTAAGAGATTGCAGTACACGAATAGGTGCTTAATGGCAGCTTTATAGTACTCTGTAGTTGGACTTCATGGTGCTTTACAGTCAAAGATGTGTTAACGTGCCTGCCATCATTATTCTGGGAAACTGAAGGAATGAAGTCTGGCTGAATGATAAAAGCAGAGTCTTGGGGCATATTTCTCAACTTCACCCCCAGGAGACCAGAAGAATATCCTGCAGAGCTGACCCACTCCTTCACGGGCCCGTCTCAGTACAAAGACAGAGTCAAGGATCAACTTGGTCAGAGGAGAAGCTGCCTTCTGTAATGTGTTTGCATTCATGGTGAAAGACAGTATGTTGATTAATGTGACTTATTGTTTAGGATTTTAACCCATTACTTTTTAGGTGGACCTGCACACATTTCCCAAGTAGAATGTTAGTGCTGTACCACGTGTTTTCTTCAAGCAATAAAATTCTAATATAGCTACATTTTTAGTGCAATAACACAGTAGTTTGGTATTTATATCCAAAACCCAGGAAAGTACATAATTAAAAGTACGCATTTAAAATACAATACACTGTATGTGGGTTCTAGTCATCTTAGGACCACATGTCTGGAAACTGAGGAGGTTCAGGCTTTGCACTAAAGAGAATATGTGAATGGCAAAGAAATAACTTTATCCCTTAAGCAGTACTTTGAGGAGGAAAACAAAATATAAAAAAATCCTCCTAAATACCTTTACAATATATTTTAATATTATTTCAGTACAAAGTATAATTATGACATATCTATTTCATGTAGTAAGGGGCAGAGCTCGCATTATGAGGCTGTGGTCTACGTGAGCAGATGGAAACTCCATTGTACTCCTCAGTTCACGGGCTTCAACCCAATTCCAGTCTGGAAGTCGTCAAGTATGGTGGCAAAAGTCAGGGCCACCGGACCATGCTGAGACACCGGATTGTCGATGTTTAAACATAAATATGTCTAGACAACCTCCAGTTTTAAATGCAGAAGAATTAATTGTGTGACTGCTGGTTGTAGGCCATGTAGATGTGTGTTCCCGTGGTTCAGAAAGTTACTATTGCATGTGAAAAGCTGAAGTCTGTATTTCAGAGATTTTACTGTTTAATTTGAGAATGATTAAGAAATCTTCCTCATGTACTTTATTCTGCTGTGGATTCTTAAAATACACTTTTACTTTGGAACCTCCTTGATTTAAAAGCAAATAAAAATGTCTCTAAGATATTCAGAAACAATAAAAAAAGGTACGAGTCAGGAAGCAATATCTTAAAAAAGATAAAGAAGAAACCTCAATCTTCAAACTTAATAGTGTTTTGATCTTTAAAAAAACTAAAGTTGCAGAATCTTGATCTCAATTGGGCAGCGACAGGGACGTTTTTGGAGTGACACAATGTGGAGCAAAGGAGGTGCGAAGCCCAGTCCTTCAGTTTCTTGAGCAAACTGTGCCAGGGAGAAGGCTAAAGCCTGTCCTGTTTTCCATTCATTAAACAAAATGCTAATCAGCTTTTGTGGAAAGATTCGTAGTGGATAGTGTTACTTCTGTTGCTGTGGCACCACTGAAGAAGTTATCGGGTGTTTTTGCCTGGGCCACTTTAAATGAGATGATTGAAAATACTTATATGTGACAATTGCTCACTAAATTACGCCTCACTTCCTTTTAAAACAGATTAAATTTTGTCATTGGCTAATTTTAATTCTGTCACCATTCTGGCAAGGAAAAGAGTGATGTTAAACTCCTTATCAAGTTGGGACAAATCCTGTGATACAGCTGCAGTTTTATGCCAGACTGCTTCATCCTGCTGCTGAACTGCTGTGCAGTTTCCAGTCACTGAATTAGTCTTTCAGTACTGGAAATACCCATTTTTGAGTTAATTTTAAATCAAACTGCACAGTCCTCTGTACTGAATGACAAATCCATCAGTCTCCTGGCTGGGGTCTGCTCTCTGCTATAAGGAAGTCTCTGGCCCTGCAGGGAGCTTTTCTAAGCTCCACTGTGCCATGAGCTGCCTGCTTGCCACCTCTTTTTCTCCATCCCGCCCTGCTCCAGCCTCCTCAAGTTCTCTGCAAGCAGAGGATGCTCAGTTCCTCTTGGAGAAGCGGCAGCTTCCTTGCTTTCTTGGAGATGCCTTTTTTCCCCTCTTCTTCTTCCCCCTCAAGATGCCCACCTGAGCCAGAGTACAGTAGCCAGGAGCAGGTAGAAAGACTATCTTCCTTTCTACTGCCTAGCTTCATTGGTATTTTTTTAATTTGTTTTTGTTTTGCTGTTTAAAGTAAAACATACTGTATTTGTGCAGGAAACAAATTAAACAGAGCCACCTTTCCAGGATCTGTTAGTGGTCGTTAGTTTGCCTGTTGCTGACAGCTGTCTGTCCACACTCTCTTTTACTGGATAAATCCAAAGGCTTTATCAGCTTTGAGGTTGTATAGTGTGCGTCTAGATTGTTTCCATTTAAAGTTGTTTTTTTTTAACTTGGTTGTTACAAAGCAAAATCCGAATGGATATCCATTATTGAAGCAGAAGACTCGAACGTGGTGTGGGGACTATCATACTTCTTTTACTTATTTTTAAGAAGCAAGTTTTACAGAACTGTAGATGCTGTAAACACTGCATTATTTCTCTGAAAAGCGTGTTTTTCCTTTTTGACACCCTTTCCCTATCAAGGCCTTGCTGTGGCAGTGAGCTCTGGTGTGTAAAATTTAGATGAAGGCCAAGAGATACAACAGACTACATTTCCTACCACATTAGCGTTCTGGGGACACAGAAGGTTATTTGTTTATGCTTTCTCTCTTTCCCTCTACAAACCAAAATCCCAGATTTTTTTTTCTCCAGCAGTTCTGAGGAAATTACAGCTGATGTTTTTCCTTCAGGTTCTTAAAAAGTAGGAGAGCCATTCTCATCCATCTCTCTCTTTGGGCCTCTATTTTTCTTCTCACTAAAACTCAGTATCCAGTTCCTGGCACCTAACTGAAGCTTAAAATAATACTAAGGTAGTTGAGTGTTTGACAGGAGAATAAATTCATTGTTGAGTCAGGAGCTATTCGACTGCCTCTAAATGTAAGAATGAAAAAACATGACATACCTCATACTCAGATCCATTTTATGGTATTCACCCCATAATCCTTTTATTCGGATATGCACGACCTATGGATTATCAGCAATGGACAGCCTAACACCGCTGTGACTAGGGAATTTAAACTCCACGTTTTATTTAACAAAACCTTTTTGTGGATATTGGATGGGATCTGTTGCTCTGCTTGCTTAGACTGAAGGTTTACTGTTGCTGGTTTTAATACTGAATGTCAAACAATGGAGAAAGAAATGAATTAAAAATAATAACTTTGCATTTACAATTACTAATAATACTATTCTGCAGAAATTTGCCTTCTGGTGAGTTTGCAGAATTTTTTCAATAAACAGTGTAGTTATAGTTTTGGTGGAATAACAAGATTAATATGGTGAAAAATACAGATATAATAGGTATTGTATCTTTCTTGAGTTTTGATGGATTGGATTGTTTTGTTCACTTCCAGATAACTACTAGTTTTATTTTAAATTGATGTGAATAAAGCTAGTAACTGTGAAGGAGATTCAACTTTGAGCTTGACTTAGATATTAAGACCTGATACTAAGTCCTGATAACAAAAACCAGTAGTCACTTGACTGACTTGTCCTATACCAGTGATTATTTAATATCCTTCTGTTCATTCAGGGAATGTTGAGATAAACAGGTCTGTGAGCAGGTATTAATAAAGCCTGTTCTACTATGAATAGGTGCCCTAAGTCCCGATTTCTGCCTTACCCACTACAATTGTTTAGTAGAAGTCTAATTGTCCCTGAGATCAGCAGCTCTGTCAGATCTGACTCAAGTGAACAGAATGCTTGAAGAGTTATTCGAGTGGGAACGGCATGCAGCTGGTGGGCAACAGCATCATAGGAAGCTTGATTTTTCTTCGGAAATAGGTGAAAATAATATTTGAAACAGAAATGATTCTGAAAGTCTGCATCTCAGTTGGAAGTTGACTAGGTGGCCTTCCTGGGGTGGTCACATCTCTGTGTTTTGGGTTTTATTGTATAGGTGTGTAGAGGTTTCAAAAGACATTTTAATCTTTTCTCGACTGTAATGAAAACACGGTCGACTGCATCATTCATTTAGTTCAGGCTCCTCTTCAAAGTATTCAGCTGGAAAAGTAATAATCAATTTCAGTGGGGCAAGAAAACCCACACAAATAAAGAGTGGTTTTTCCTCATTTCTTCAGTTTGAGAATAAAACTAAGAGCAGTAGCTTAGAATGTCTCCCTTTTAGAAACTACTGAGCCTTCCTCTGGGTTGCAAGGATGCAGTCTTTCACTTTGACTAGCAGGCTTTTAACGGCAAGCTGCTTAGCCTAACAAGCTTTTACTAACTAATGAATAAATAGGTGATAATATCTCCCATTCTCTCTGCGCAAATAAGTCAGTGCTCATCCCCTCATTAGGGTAGCAGAAGGGAAAGTGAGCTTGCATCTCTCAAGACAGTATCATATTTATCAAAGTAGACAGTATTCTGCAAGAGGGTGCTGCCCTCAAAGGGGCTGAAAGATGCTTGGATTTACTTTTTGGAGGAAGAGAGAGAATAAGTACAAATTTGCTCCTTTTTTTTATTGGGCAGCGGGATATGTGTGTTCAAATTCAGTGAAAGGAGGAAAGTGACCTTCCTCTCACTAGAAGATGTGCTTGCTCCTGCAGAGACATTGGATTAAAAAAACTAAAACCTAAACTAACCTAAGAAGTGATGGAGGCATCATTGCAAGCATTTTTTCCTCTTTCTGTGACCTTAGTCAACAGTGTGTGAAAACCACACCCTGGATTGGATCTTTGAACAGAAATCAAGGAAGGAATGCCCAGGCATACATGGCTGAGGTGCTCAGCAAGGCAGGCTCCAACACAAACTCAAGGGAATTGGCATTCTTGGAACACAAGGAGTACTTGGGCCACGTGTCTGGTTTTGGAGGTTACAGGTTGAGGTTCTCTTATGAACCTGGGGAAAAACTGTATTTGCTGTCTCTCATGCTCTCCCTGTTCTTTTTTTTGTTCTTTTTTCTTCTTTAGCAGACAGATGGAGGATTGCTCATACTGAACACTTCCTAGTATTCTTCCTTAGTGGTTATTTTGTTTTTTAAGAGGTTCCCATGATAATCCCTAGGAAGTTTCACTGCTGACATTCTCATATTGTTTAGTAAGTTTTTTTCCTAATGCTATACACTGTTTTCCTAATTCCTTCCTGTTATGGTTTGCTATCTTCTTTTATATCCCTCCTGAGACACTTTGCTTTAGGCTCCATTATTTGTCTGTTCCTGGGGACCTTTTCCTCAAAGAACTACAACATTAGCATTGTGAGTCACAAGTTTTTCCTCGTTATTGATCTTTTGTACTGATTGTGCATCTTTGGAGTAAGTTACATCATCTTCCCCCTCCTCCCCTTTTTTCATTCTTTCCTTTTGGTTTTCACAGAATATCTTACTCAAAAGACATCCACAGTGCTGAGCCAACTTGTTAGGGCTAAAAGATACCATCTAAGCATAGAGGACTCTTGGAGAATTTGGTAATTCTGCACATGAAGAAAATGGACTAGATTCAGGAGGAAGACACTGTATTCTGAATAATTCTCTTGGAATATTTTTTTTTTCTATTTCAAACTGCAATTCTTTCGCTACCATTTATTTATTTATTTATCAATCTCTGGGCCTGCTATCTAGGCAGGGTTTTTTCTGGCCATCAGCAGTCAGCCCGTGAGGATGGGACACTGCATGCTATGTGTAAATTCTGAGGATGTGAACTATGTGATTACATTAGCGCTACGCACAAGTTAACAAGCACAACACCAAAAGGTACGATGAGTACAGTCATGCAGTTTTGATCAGCTCAGGGAGAACATTCTTGTATCTAGCCAAGAAACATTACCAGTCTCCCTGACGCATTACTTCCACTGCAGGCTCTTCAGCGGTGCCTTCTGCTTCCTGTACAGGGCTGAGCACACATCAGTGCTTTGAGTAAACACAGCAGTGGCTGAAAAGAAAAATAACAGCAGGAATTACACGTGAACAGATTGTGTACCTAAATATTTTGCTCAATCCCTAATTTCTGATTAAAGAAATATCTCGCAAATTCCTGAGGGACGTGTTTCTTTGCAAGCAGTGACAACCTTTGTGGTTGTCAGTATGTAAGAAAAGCTTTTGTTGAAAGATGCTGTAAAAAAGAATAATCACAACTTCTGTTGAAGTAAACCTGATATTTCTGAAGGAGGTATGTTTGGAGTAGTCTAAAATACTTCTATGGAGTCCTTTTATGTAAAATCACCACCTGTATGTTTCACATGCAAGTCATCCTTAAGAGAAAAATTTTCCAATAAGAGCTAGGGAAGGTGCTATTTTCTCCTGCAGTAGTTGGAAATAAGAACAGTAAATGTGTGGGAGAAATTCTTCAGTTTGGTTAGAAACATCAAGGTGTGTACCTCTCTAAAATATAGACAAATTGGTTCAGAGATGGCTCAAAGTATAGAATTATTGACCTGGAGGATAAGATACGGAAAACCCTTCCTAGGCTCTGCTTTGTCAATTTTAAGTAGTGTTTGCAAGCTGAGTAGTTTAACAGTCTCATCCTCCTCAGCAAAAACTTAATCGTAGGTGTATCAGAGCTGTTTCTGAAAAAAAATCCCTTTTATAAATCACACTGCTGTAAAAGTGCATTCATGTTCTATGCATTTACTAATATTCTGTAAGACAGTATAAATAAGTACAACCGATTGATGTAACTCATAAAAGTATATAAACGTGTCTCTTTCCTGTCTGGTTGCTCATTTTCGGGTTGTGGTCTCAATTCTGGGCCCAGCTGGTTGAGCCCTCTCTGTGGTGTGTCACAGCTGGGGAAGCAGCGGGGTCTGCAATACCACAGCCCCATGTAAGGCAGGAGTTTAAAACAGCAGATCACAATGAATCTTTTTTTTTTTCATTAGTGTAAATACAATTCTCAAAACTTCACTTTTCAGATAAATTCTTCTTTCACATGGTGCTAATCGTATGTCTGCACTGGGATACTCTTAAATCTATCAGACCAAAAAAAATATTGTTTTCTTCAAAAACCGTATCCCAGACAGCTCAAATAGGAAGCAGTCCCTGTGTAGCTGTATTGCCAAGCAAAGAAGAACATCTCATTCTCTCACACATTTGGTATATATGTAAGGCTGTGTCCTTGGAAGTTAGCAGATGAAAGTTGCCCTTTAATTCCACCACACAATACAAATATGGCTGTTGTTTTGAAGAATATGTAAGTTTGAAATAAGGAAAAAATAAATGCTATATTCACTTACATGCTGCCATTCAAAACCCGTAACTGAGATAATCAATTTGAAGTTATGCGTAAAAAATAGAGCTGGTAGGAAAAGAATTTTTTTTTATTTTCTTTTTTTTAATGCATCATACCTAGCATCTTGGCACAAGCATTTTTCTGATAAAGGTGAGCCAGTGCACTGGAGAAGTGGGGGGAAGGCAGCAGTGCTTTTTCTGGTAGCTGTGCTTGCTTAACCTGGTGAAGGACGTCCACCCTCCCAGTGACACTCCACTGCTGGCGTAAATATGGGCCTTGAGGGGTAAAAGCACACCACTAACACTGAGAGGAAGAAGCTAATTTAAATACTCAGCACCCATCAGGGTCTGTTGATTTGAAAGTTACAATTTCACTAATACAAAAATTCTGCATGTTTAATAGCACGTATTCTTCAAACCCAACAGCAACGACTTTCAATAATATGTTTTAAAAATAACTTTATAATGAAATTTGAAGCAAACAAGACTGTTTAAATCATCTTCTTTGAAGATTAGTTTACGGGTTTTTTGGTTTTTATTTTATTTTTTTTACACTGTATTTTCCAGCAAACCATGTCAAAACTTTTCAGTAATGTTAGTGATTATGAAAACTTAAGCCTACGAAATCCCTCTGTGAATTCAGTCTGTAGTCTTAGAGAAGAAGGGGACTCCATTTGCAACTGGGCTCCAGTTAGAGTACGACTCCGTAACCGCTACCTTGTCAGCCTGAGGCTGGCGGCTTTTTCAGCCAACCAGTCGTCCTCTCATCAAACATCCCAACCTGGGCTGAGACGGTTGGGAGACTGTGTCAAAAACCTTGATGAAGCCGATGATGTTCCGCTGCCCTCTCCTCATCCACAGATCTCGTCTGTTGATAAATATTTGGCAATCAGTTTCGTCAAGCAGGGTAAATTTAGTAAATCCATGGTAAATCTATGCTGGCTATTCCCAGTCGTCATCGTCCCCTTCATGTGCCCAGAGAGGACTTTAGAAAGGATTTACTCCATGATTTCCCCAGGGGCTGAAGTGAGAGTGAGCAGCTGGTAATCTCCTGGATTGTTTTTAGCTTTTATTTTTTTTAAATGGTCACTGCATTTGGGGTTTTCCTGGTCATCAGGGACCTCCCCACATCTCCGAAACTTTTCAAACTTGATAGTGAGCAGCCTCAGAAGAATATCAGGCAGTTCTTTCAGGATGCTTGGCCAATACCCATCCATCCTCAGGGACTGTGTATGGGTCCAGACTGCTCAGGGGGTCCCTGACCCAGTTCCCTTTTGCAAGTGATAGTTCACTTCATGTCTCTTTAGAAGATCTAAGCTTCACCTTCAGGGATGGGTCTGAAACTGAAAGCTTGGTCTTCCAGTGCCGCGGCAGAGACGGGCAGTGCAGAGGCAGAAGGAAACGTGCTTCTGGGGCAGGGGGAATATTCCCGGGGGATGAGGGAGCAGCAACGTGTGCAGGCTCTTGGTGATTCCGGGGCACCGGTCCTGTAAGAGCTGCTGCATCTTCCCATCTTTCTCTCCCCCTGTCTAGTTTGAACACGGTATAACTTTCCCTGAAGTCTGCATCAGTGGTGGATAAGGCAGTAGCATATGTGGGTTAGCCCCATTTTTGGAGTAGAAAACTCAAGACCAGCTTGCCTGAAATACTGCTTGTTGCATTCTCTGCTGTGTTACTTTTTAGCAATAGGCACAGATAGAGGAATGATATATGCTTAAGGTGGATGCAGGAGGATTTGTAACGCTTTGTAAATCTCATCTTTCTGAGTTCAGCCAGTGGTTTATGGACAGCAAGTGCAGAGGTGAGGCTGCCAGCCTGTGCTTCGAGTCAGACTAACAGGTTTTTTTCCTGAAAAAAACAATTTGCATCTTTAATCATTTGTTATTTTGTGTCCTGTGTATTACGGGCTTGTGGATAAATTACTGAGAAAATCTAGATAGGCAAATGAACCTCCAAGCAATTATAACACCTGAAACTCTATCAAGTGTAGTGATATTTTTCAGCTATGGCAAGAAATTATCATTAGCCATTGTCAAGCACTCACAGTTTGCTACCATACGGGAACTTCATTCTCCCCTCAGTTTGTTAGCTGATCCAGTGACAAGCTGCAGAGAGATGACAGATTTAGCTGAGGATTTGGACTCTGAACACCTGTGCAGTGTCATGCATTTAAAAATAGAACGTGACAGCAAAACACCTCAACCCTCTAATGTCCAAATGGAAACCACGAGGGTTTTTCCTTCAACTTTCATCCAGAGAAATAGCTTTCAATCATCACTGACCAAGTCAAAATAACGAAGCAAAAGTTGTTTTGGTGAGGTCCAAAATAAACAGGAACAAATGAGAGTGGTAGGCAGAGGTGTACCAAAATATTCAGTAATCACCATTTCTTTTTTTCTCAGTGATGTTCTCATGGCCTGTGTCTTTGAGGGGGGCAGACTATTAATGTTCAGTAGGAATTCCTGCCGAAAGCACTTACTGGCAGGTTAGAAGCAGACTGCCGACTAAAGCTGCCTTTGCATACTTTGACTTCTGTATCAACGCTCCAGTGAAGCTATGAAAAAACAACCAGAATATTTTTTGTCTTGTATACTCTTCTCTCTGGAAGGAAAAAAAAAAGCACATAAACCAAGGACAGAAGGATAAAAAGTCTTGCTTGATTACTGGGTTAGATGTGTGCCTTATGCTCTCCTCTGTAGGAGCCCGCCTTCATTGGCAGTATTTGAAGGGAACATCTCCTTTAATAGTATCCTTGAAATGTTAATCAAAACTAAAGCACATAATATTTATTTTTATTTTTAGCCAGTCCCCACTGGCTACCAGAACCCCAACCATCTCTCTTTTCCCATCACAGGGTGCTAACCTTCCAGCTTGTAAACCCTTTGTTGTTGAAGATTTCTTCATAGCGGGTGCAATAATTCTGAGAAGGGTTTTTGGCCTCATTTCTATTGCAGTCCTATTGTTGTGTTAAAAAGGATGTTTATTCAGCATTTTGGGCAAGAGTTTTATGTGACCGTGTGATTGGGAATTAAGGAAGGTCCATGTTTAGCTCTTCTGTGCTCTCATTTATGTATGAGAAAGATAGAAATCTACTTTAAACTCAGATAAGGATTAGCGTTTTGGATGATAAAAGCTGTCACACATGAATGGACTGCTTCTTAAAATCAATGAAATAAATTAGACTCCCTGTTTAGGAGCATCTGGCACCCTTAGAACCTAGTTCATATAATAATATCTCTGTTTATTAAAAAGAATTATGTAACAATATGGTTGATTTATTTCAAGATGATTGGCTTAGCAACTTAATTGGACTATGCAGTACACCAGAGCAAAAAAAAAAATAATTTAATTAGCTCATTCATTTGTGGATGACTGGAAGCACTGCGCGTCATGCTTGGCTTCTTCAAAGGTGTGCAGCTGCTTGGTCCAGCAAGAAACCAGACCTTTTCAGCTTCCCCAGAAATCATCTTTGCACCCACAGGACCATCAGCACCCAGCTGATGTTCAGGTGTTGGGCCCCGGTCGAAGCCAGAGGTTTCCTTTGAATGCAGCGAGCTCTCGATGGCTCCTTGCAGGCAGAGGAGCCTTCACAGAGAAACAGCAAGAGAAAAATGTGCCTTGAAGAATAAAGCTTGTTTTCCCCTGCTTGAGCTGCAGCTCCCACCTTCCAACTCCCAAATACTATTAACAGACCAGAAAATCAGCATGCCGTATCCAAGTTTTATATTCATCCTGGTGCGAAGTTTTATTTCCTCTATTTCCAGGATGACTACTTACATGTGAAAAACACGCTCTTGCAAAATCATTTGACTGCTTTACGAGGTTACCACCTCTCAGCTGAAACAGAGCAGTAATATATATTTTTTTTTAATTATTAATGGTGAACCTCTTAGTAACACAACAGTAACGGAGTTACTTATTGAAATGTGTTCAAATTACTTAATATCCAAATAGTATTTTCAGAACAGCATTTGACAGTGGTTCAAATAACTTTTGAGATTTCTCCATTTTAGTTCCAAGTGCAGCCAGCTTGTTGTGTCAGCCAAGAGACTGGTGTCTTGGGGGCAAATTCCACTTAAGTGGAGTTAATCACATCAGCATAAGTTGTTTCTATACTCTAGTTTTACACCGATTTAAATAAAATTAGCGGTTTGGATGTTGATTTCTCTTGTGTTGTTAAGATACTCTGAATCGCAGATGATTTCTTCTTCCATTTCCACAACTGAATGCCAAACTCCCCACTTCTCTCCCACCCCCCAAATCAGACAGAAAACAAGACAAAAACCTAAATTAAAATCAGAATAAGGATTTGGTTTAAAACATAAAAGAAGAAATAGGGCTGAAATTTTATACTTATCACACCCTGTGGTACCTAGATACTGCTGCACATCTGGTGTGTGAGATAGTGCACTGTTTAGAGACTGTGGTACGAACACAGAAAATTGGAAATGAGTTTCAAGCCTTAACGCTACATTTCTTCACTACTGGGAGCAAGTAAGGCCCTGCTTTTCACTCTTTTTGTAGGCTGTGTGATTTGATTCCCTCTGTTTGTTTGCTCTGTAAATAATATAGGCGTGAAGGAAATCAGAATGGGAATGAATCTGTAAGAAATATTTTGTGCCGTGTGGCTGAGAAGGTTTTTTTATGAAATGCCCGGAATCTAGACCAATGTTTAATTGTACTATTAGCCACAGCAAAAAGGGATGCTCGGTTGAAGCAGTGTGTGGAGCAATTAAAAAAACCTCCAAGTATCTTGTTTTTTATCATGTAATATAAATAATTAAAGCCAAGGGCAGTGGTTAGCCGTCCCTGACCCACAACACAGTATATTCTCTCAGGACTACCTGGTGTTATCATTTGCTTTTGTCATAATCACACCGATCAGTTATTTGCATGAGTCCACCCTGTAGTTACCAGATGGAAGTTAAATCTGCGGCCACCAGGCTTTCCAGCAACTGCTTACTGGAATTTGTGGATGCGACTTCTGGTCAGGAATGTTTTTCTCATACCCTCATGCAAAATGCAAGACTTCCATTACAAAAAACGACCCAGGTGTAGTACATCAGCTTTGGACTTAACACACAGGAAATCAAGTATGTTTCTAAATGTAGAATATCGGACTTTATCTGGTCTTTTAGTACTTGCATTCTTCCAAATTCAATGATTTCTGGGTTTTGCACGTGCACGCCTGAGCCGGGAGCAGCTCTCGGACCTTGAGAAGAGAGGAGCAGGGTGGGAGCATCATGGTGTGGCTGCGAGGCCAGGAAAGCAGCATCCCCAAACCAGAGAGAGGAGCAAACCAGCAGCACAGGAAGGACCTCTCCTTCTCCCTCCAATCTGTGCTACATTTATCTGGTGTAGTGACCATGAAGACAAAGGGAGAAAAAGCAGTAAATGAAGCATGCTGTTGGCACTCCGGAGAAAACATCTCCTCCCGAGTATTGAGCAGCAACGAAGTGCACGTCAAAATTGTTTAGACGTTTCGATCCATATTCAGCTATCAGAATTTTGGCTGAAATTCAGCCGAGCCCTAAGCAAAGTCGAACACAAGCGACATACATCTTACATACACTAATGAGGTGCTGCCCTTCACTGACTGGAAGGAGATCTGCCAAGATTTTCTTTTCTGGAGCGTGATTTTTAGAAATACCAACCCTCCGTCCAGCAAAGTAATGTATTCAAGCTGCTTGTTCTCTGAATGCAGGTGATAACAATCCTTGTTTCTCACTGCGCATCCAGCCCTTCTGCTCTCCTCTCTGCATGACTTGGGGATGGAAGAAGGTCCTCGAACAGGAGCTGGAGGTTTCCTTGCTTCAACCCCAGCCAAGATGAGCAGGGAAACCAGATTTACTGACAAAATTCGGAACCAAAATCCGTAGCATGCTGGCACACATGTACTTTGCCAAATTTGATGGCCGTGTCTGGTCCAGATTAGGTTTGTAGCAGTGGGTGGTCCAGAGTCAGAGGGAATCGGCACAGGGTTGTTCTCCCTTCATCCTTGTCCGTGCAGCATCCTCGTGGGCAGGCAGGACAGACAAACAAGCCCTTCCCAAGATGGTTCATCACCAGCCGCTGGCACTGTCATAGGTATCAGAGGTCGCAATGTTATTTGATGTCACACAGTTCGTTGGCCTGACAGCGGACACGCAGATTTATAAACTGATTGTCACGCGTGTACGTATTTAGAGATTTCAGAAAATCTTTGTCATTGATCACACAGGGCAGCACATTCAATTTTAATACAAGAGATTACTTGTCCCTGTAGAACCACCTTTTGTATCCACAGGAGGCAGCTGGAAACATTTAAAACAGTTGCTTTTTTGGCTGTCATATGCTTATTACCAGCTTTGGTCTAGGCAGCAGTTACATGTAGATCTGTTTCCTTCTTTGATCTCCACAGTGTGTATGAAAACACATTAGAAACAAGAAGGAATGTGTGAGTTCTTAAGCCTGTCTTCACTTACACATCATCAGTGCGTGTACTTTCTGCTTATCAGCTCACATCTCCTGTCTTGCCTTAAAAAGTTGTTCTTCCTAACACCAATTTGTTTGGGTTTTGAGATTACTCATGTCACTTGTTAAACATTCAGTCCCGAACCCATTCATAAATTGAACTTTGAATTCAGCTATTTAATGAAAAAGATCTTATTTCATATTAAACTCTTTCAAGGAGCATGTGAATTAAGCAGTGACCTGTAAGTCTTATTTGCAATTATGGATTCTTCTGAACTGGCTTTTTAAAAACTTGTTGAGAATTGATTACTGCGGAGTGGCTATTTTCAGAGTAAATCTCAAATTAGCAAACTCCATTCTGGAAGCAAATTCATTATCTGCCAGAGAGCTCTGGACTGTGGTCAACTGAAAAGCAAAAAGCCCAAAATAAATTTGAACACTGATGTGCAGAACGAACACTTTGGTTTTGTTATTGTGCGTGGTATAGTCCAGGAGCAGGGAAAAGAGTCAAAAGAGTTGTTAGCAGCAGAATATGGGTGATGTAGACTTTATCTAAACTTTTGGGAAAAAAATGTCTGCTGTGACTGGAGACAAGTGAACAGAGCTGAGATTTCTCACGGAATGCTTATCTCTACTGACCTCATACTCAGGCCTTTCGAGGTTGTGCTGTCAAAGGTTTGGAATCCAGTTGTTTGTTACAGCACATGTACCCACTGATATTTGCATTCCAATTTGCATTATTTGTGCTAACACCAGGAAGACTTTTTAAGGTTACGCTGTTATATACCCTTTCATAGAATCATAGGACAGTTTCGGCTGGAAGAGACCTTCAAGATCATCGAGTCCAACTTGTTCCCAGCCCTATCAACACCACTAACCCATGTGTCCTTCAAGGCAACATGCACCCATCTCTTAAACACCTCCAGGGGTGGCGACTCAGCCACCACCTTCCTGGGCAGCCTGTTCCAATGCCTGGCAGCCCTCTCAGTAAAGAAATTCTTCCTAAAACACCTTCAGTGTATGTTCGGAGAGAACGCTTCCTACTGGCTCATTTCTACGACTGCACATTTTTGAAGGCTTCGGACAGGTGTGCATTGTGCTGGAGTCCCATTTCCCCCACCCCCAGTCCTCCCGCGGGTGATTTCTCTTCTTCCTTCAGTGCTTCTTGCCCCAACTGCAAGCACCCTGCTAGTGCAGTTCTTTTGTGCAACCTTTGAAAATGTTAATTCTTTATAGGACAACTGAAATATGTCAAATGTGTTGCGGGATGAGACCAAATTAATACTTGGGGTGATGTGCACAGTAATTCACAGTAAAAGAAGAATTGAAAGATGTAAAGATGCTTTGAATATACTCACTTTTCGTTTGATATAGATATGGCATATGTGGAGTAAGTAAGTTTGAAATTATATTTTTATATGCAAATTAAAGCAATTTATATTAACTCCTATTGTGCTAGAATGTAACATTTTCATCCAGTGTAAGCCTTTCTTTACATCCTCTTTCCATTCTTACACTGTGTGTATACAGAGATCTTAGATATTTAATATCTTGGTAAATTACTAAAAGGGAGCAAGCCAAGCACAGGTTGTGGCACTATTTCAGTCAAACAAGGTATCAAACTCCTCCCTCTTTTAAACGTAAGTCATGGATTTATTGTATCAGGACAGATGACTAGCCAACTTCTAATTAAGCCCTGTTAAAACTTACATGGTGATTGGATTTCTGTTGTTTCTGAAGTGTCTGAAACATACCGTTTCATTTTGGAATTAACATTTCATGGGGCTAACTATAGTTTTTTTGTCTGTTTTAATCAAAAAAGCTAAGGTTTTCTATTGATAAAAAAAAAGTGGTATGGAAAATGCCTCTGTTTTAGAAAGCTTTTAATTTAGAAAAGATTTGACCAACTGCTCTCAAACTGATGCTCAAACCTGCAAAATGCAAACAAATTCAGGTTGAAAGGAATTCTGTTTTTCTATTTCTTGGGGACATAAAAGATGGCTGAATAAATTACTAGGGATTAAAACTGGTGTTTCCGCAGGACCTTACAGTATGAAGTCACTGTTACACACAGCATTATGCAGCACACAATGGCTGCAGGCGTGGCTGGCTGCTGCTAGGCACAGGCTAATATTGTTTCACCTTAAAACTTAATAATAAGGCAGCTTCAGTCAATGATTTTCTCTTTTTTAAGAGTAATTCATTTAGGAAAGCAGCATGCATGCATGTGTGTGGGCAGCAATAAAATATCTCAAAGTGCCCCAATGTGTTACCTCATGCTAAGTGGTTTGAAAAGGAAAAAAAAAATTAATTTAATTTAGAAAACTGCTGTTGTCTTCCAAGCATACTGTGGGGAGGAGAGAAGCTGTGAGCCAGCACACCACTGGGTCAGACAGCTCCCAGCCCAACCCCAGCTTCCACACCTGGCTGCATGGTGGGGAGGAAGACAAACCCCAGCCAGGCCTTCATCCCGAATCGGTGCGACCGAGGGAAGGGGGAAGGCAGTAAGAAGGGGCTGCTCGGTGGTACGCCCTGGTGAGGGACGGGTGTTGGGCACAGCCCTGGGAAGGCGACAGCCCCGTGCCAGCCAGGTTTTTCCCAAAGGGCCTCTGCTTCGTGGAGAGACACAATGGGAGGAGCTTCTTCTCCCCAGCGTGTGACCCTCACATCTCCCTGCTGTGCCTCCCAACCAGCCTCGGCCCCAGCGTTTGTGCCCCCACCCTCCCTGGGCAGCCCAGCCCACCACGCGGAGCAATTCTTGTAGAGCTGTAGGTTGCTTTTTTCCTCCCTGTCGGCAGCAATCCAGTGTAGTCGTGTAATCCCCATGCATTTCTATCAAAAAGCTTTTAGGCAGAAATATTTCTCTTAGGGACGTGCCAAGAATGTAGCGAGGAGCTCCCACAGTTTGCTGTGGCGTAGGTCTGACTGTCCCCCTCTCCATGCAAAGTGGGATTTCCAGGAGGGAACATCATGCTTGAAGTACAAACCAAAATGTGTTTTCTGGAAGAAAGCTCTGAACTTGAGATTCCTACTGGTTCCCCTCATCCCTGCCCACCTGATGGACTCTTGGATACATCCACACTCGTCCTTCACAGAGCAGGAGGACACACCAAGAGTCACTGAGCATCTCCTCCCTAGCCCAACAGAGAGTTACGCACTCTCTGACAAGAGGCACTTAACAGGGAAAGCTGAGGTAATGTTTAGAAACTTAGAAGTCCTTGCAGCTATGGTTGGGTCCTGTTAACGGCAGCAGAATTTGCAAGCGCACAGCGTCTTCCAGGAATGGGCTCTTTATCTCTCTCACGTCAGTGCCAGGTTGTTAGGAAATGCAGCCTGCAGTGAAGCAACACGAAAATCTTAACGCCTTATTTAAATAATGGTGCTCACTGCCTATTAAAATGTAACATCTTGCTTTAAAATAGGATTAATTAAAATGCACAAGAACGCAGTTCACTTACATTTTATGCTTCGGCCCTGTGCATACTTCTCATAACTCATTCCCAGAAGTAATATTGGGGGCATTCTCAGTTCTCCCATTAAGAGCACAAATGACTATAAAACCTGTTCTTTTTGAAAACTTGGCTCAAGTATCGCCATTGTTAGATTTTTCATAACATATTACTTTGGTCATTACTGTTTTGCAAGATAATTGTATCAGCGATCTAACTTTTGACAGGATCCAAAGTGGCTAAAAATAGTTTGCTGCAGCACCTTTGTCTTTTAAAGGCCATTTGGGGCTTGTTATTTTAATCCTTGTGCAGCCTGATTTATCACTTCAAACATCTGTCAGCTGGGCTTTGTCTTGAAATTGATAGTGATAGTGTTACTGATTTTTCAACAGCAGCTGTTAGAGGTTCATTAGTTAGACTCTCAAAGGGAGTAGATAACTGTAATATTTTTCTTTGTTAATCATCTCTTACGCATTGTAATAATACAGAGCTCGAAATCTGCTAGAAATGCACAGCTTCTCTCTGTTTCTAACTTGTCAGAAGCATCCTTTTATTCATTTAATCAGGCTCGATTATTAAAACTCTCTTCTTCATAATGCGGTAAAACATTGAATAATGGCATGCGGGTAGGAAGAGAGAAAAATCAGCCTTTGCTGTGTCGTACTTAGCATGGAGGGAGGTCACTCAGGGTCTCAGAGTTTGCATCCAAATATAAATCACCGCAGACGAGGAGATTAAGGGCTGTTCCATAATTGATTTTTAATTTAAAATTTACAGGGCACACAAAACCTGGGTGACAACTTCAGTAAAATCAGGTTCATTTCTACCAGACGCGGCACTTTTCTGTTAATGCGCTTTCCC
>NW_009698926.1:1919-51384 GCF_000703405.1 Apaloderma vittatum | reverse complement strand
CTTAATGGTTATGGTTCTTAGAACATTTCCCCCAAAAAAATTCCTTGCAAGCCTGCCTCTAGCCGAGTGCCACCGTGACTCCTGCCAGGAGCTTCGAGGGACCCGAGCGTCTGTGAACTCTCCTGCAGCTGAGAGCGTGTCGGCGCTACCGCCAGTTCAACCGGCAATGCTCACCAACAGATAATTACAGCTTGAAATTAGTATTTTAATGAACTGATCTCAGCAAATGTAAAGTGAAATCTCCCAGGCATTAAAGAAATAAGCAGGAGGGAAAATTATTAACTGTAAAGCAGGCGGGTGGGCAGCAGGTGCCGGCTTGGCAAAGGGGTTGAGTGTTCCTGTTTCAATCTGTGGCGAGAGGAGGCTTCTTCAGGTCTGGCTCCTGCAAGCTGCTGCTCCTGCTGCTCTTGGGGACGTGGTTTTGTGGGACCTGGCAGTGAGGATCTTACAGGTCTTTTCTAACTTAAATGATTCTGCGAGCAGCATCTGCACGTAGTATGGTGACTTCAGTGGAGACTGAAAGCATCTGGGATATCTCACAAGCTTTCCAGGTGAATAGGAATGTCTTCTAAAAATAACTGAGTGCCAGATCTTCATCCTGAAAGCACAAGTCCCGTCAGACAGTCCATGAGTCCGTAGCACCGGTGAGGCTCAGTGCAAAACAGGTTGCAAGAGGGCAGCCTGAATTTCAAGGAAATGTGCACAGGGACTCAAAAAGCACCTGAAAACCAGTTCCTTTTTCGATGTTGCTAGAGCATGAGTTGTGTTTTCTTCTTAAAGATGGACAAATACCTTCATCTGGTTTGCATTAGGCACTGTGGCCAGGTCTAGAGAGCAGGCTGTGTAAAGAGCAGAAGCAAAGAGCCAGAGGTACACGTTCAGCTGGGGCCTGAAGTGCCCGGCCAAAAGAAATGTGCCCAACCCCAGGCCTCAAGGCGCACCGAGACGGCCAGGAGACACGGGTCAGCGCCAAACAGGAACCCACATGCTCAGCCCAGGTTTTGTCTTCTCTCTTCCAGTGGTATAGACCCTATTTTTAAAATAAACGCACACTGATTTTTGAAGTTAGTTTCAGCTTTTAGCCATCCATCTTCAGAAATCCTTCAGAAGTCCCACCTAGCTAGATCAGTCCATTAGTATGTCACGGACTTGACTGCCTTTTTGTTTTATTTGCTGGAGCACAGTTGATCTCTAACGCGGTTCAAGACACTGTGTAGCTGGTCGGGTAGATCACTGACCTACTCCTCAACAGCATTTCCTTGTCTGTCATGTTATGAACCAAAAATTCTTCTCCAATGTTTAATATATTTTCATATATATATATGTATTATCTAAGCTTTTTATATCTATCATAACTGAGTTAGGTATTTTTGTACAAGACTTCAGATCATTCACAGAATGAACATTTATGTTCCTCCTCTACCCTTCAAGAGGAGCCGGGCGCCTCATGTTTAGTAAGAAGTACTTGGTGGTATCACAGTTACGAGTCGTTCCTCTACAAACATGCAAATGAGATTCCTATTTTTTGTCTCCAAGATCTCTATTTTAGATTTAGGAGGGAAAAAAAAAGTAGAAAGAGGTGAAGTCTTCAAGAGCAGAACTGTTACACCTTTTTTTGGCAAGAGGCATTTCTCAGAGCAAATTTTCTGTTCTCTCAGCAAAAAGGTAGATCAATTCAATGCATGGATATAATTTAAAAGCTATCTATGCTCTAAGCAATTTATCCAATTGAGGCTGGAGGGAACACTTCAGATAACCTAAAACTACCCATCAGGGTTGTGTGAAGGATGGCACGTACTTTCCACAAATACGTTTTTGAAAAAGGAAATCTTTGCAGGCTTTATTTTTAAGTTTTCCTCTTTTGCTTCTGTTTTTCTTCCTCCCAATGTAGTTTCTTTACTCAAGTGCTGGTTTAGTAAAATGCTATTTCAGTTTCTCACAGAAACTGGAGAATTTTAAAGCAATTTTTTTTTCCCCAGTGAAACATGATAAGGAGTTTTTTGTTTAAAAATATGCCATGAAATCATATCCTGAATTGGAACTTCTGCCATACCCCTGCGTTTCAGGTTTGTATTTTTGTCTGTGGGTTATTTGGAAGTTATCATCTCACGTTCTCATGAAAGTAAAGATTTCTACCTGTTACCTTCCCTAGCCTTCAGGTGTATACAGATGTAGGCAGAGATCTTTCTCTCTCAGATCTTTTGAGGAAAAACAGGCAAAGCACCTTTCAGCGGCACGCCGTGAACTGCGCTTCATTAGCTTCCCGCACGCCTGCCGTGAGAGCAGAAGAGGAACTTGCCTTATTATAGGATGGAAAAATAGGGCTGAGTCGCACGTTGGCTTTCATGTTTCCAATTTATCTTTTCTGAGTTACCTTCTGTGACAGTCTGAATCTCCTGAAAACGAAAAAGGAGAGAAAAGCTTCAGGCTTACCCGTAGTGTCGTGTCTCTTTCAGGTATTTAAGTGCGTACTTGTGTAGTAGTTGACTTTCAGAGAATGGTATGTCAGAAAGTATTAATATTCACAATTAATATATTGATATATAGTTTTAACCTGCCATTTCTCATTTTCTCTCTGTCACCTTCCCATTGCACGGCTCGGGCGCTTTCCCAGCAATGGCTTTGGAGGAAGCCCCATTGGCAGTCGCTGAGAGCAGGACGTGGGGCAGCAACGACCCCTTCCCTTCTGTCGGCAGGGGCAGGGAGGGGGGAATTTCTTTGTAAGATTCATTTACAAGCAGAAAATTTAATGGGCTGCAAGGTTCGATCATGAAGGTTGGGGGTTTTTTTTATGCTGAAGCAGCTCGTCATTTTAGTTTTAAGTACAGGAGACAGGACAAAATTGTTAAAGCAATCCAATTACATCAGCTATTGAACAGGGGATTTCTGCCCACCTTTCCTGGGTGAAAAGAAGTAGCAGTAGCTGTATGAGCCTTTTAAACGCTACATACTGGAACCTCCCTAACATGACTGGGGGATTTTGAGCAGTCTGGGTGCTCTGCCACTGATCAGCACTTCTGACAATCCGCTCCCTGCTCTGCAGTTGCCTGCCCCATAAAAGGTATCTTTGCTGAAACCAGCACGCTGAGCCCCATAGCCCCTCTCTGTATAATCCGTTTTAAAATGAGACATAAATCAGGCAGGTGAACTCTGAATTTCTGACTTCATTTTAGCTTTCCACAAGAGCATTTCAAAGCGTCTGTCATCGCCCGGTGGAGAAAGCCAGTCACAACAGCTAGCTGGCATTTATTTATTTACAGCTTGGCAAAGGAGAGGCTGTACAAGTGTAGGAAGGTGTTTGGGGTGCCTGGAGAGCAAGGGCATCCTCTGTTACAAGTTTCAGCCTCTCTTCTGAATATTCACCTCTCATCACCTCCATTAGCATGGGTAAACAGTGACAGCAATTTCTGCGGAGTCTCTTCATTTACAGGGAGAAATAATTAATTCTCAGCTTTTGATAAATGCGTAACAAAACTTAATCAACGGGCAGGACCTTCAGTAATATTCAGGTCCCACTTTCGCTGGTGTGCTTCTCGCACCTCAGCTTCTCCAGGCTGTGAACTGCAAGCGCTGCTTCCACAGACATGGAACACGAAGGCCATCTCTCAACCTCCAGTTGAGATGTCTTTTGGCATTTCTTTTGGGTTTTGAAGTTTGACAAAAGTAAATCCATGCTCACTCTGTTCCTTCTCACCTCCAAGCTCAGTGCTTAGAGGACTGCAGGATCAGGGGATGGTTTGGGTTGGAAGGGACCCTGAAGATCATCTAGTTCCAACTCCCCTGCCATGGGCAGGGACATCCCCCACTAGACCAGGTTGCTCAAAGCCCCGTCCAGCCTGGCCTTGGACACTGCCAGGGATGAGACACCCACAGCTTCTCTGGGCAACCTGTGCTGTGTCTCACCACCCTCACAGGGAAGGATTTCCTCCTGACTGTGTGCAGCACGGACAGCTCATGGGTTCCTCGTGGGTCAGACCGGGCTGCCAGGCAGGTAGTTGGCATCACTAGGACCTCGAACCACCATGGCCAGCCTGCAGCCCCCCGGGCTGCCTGCCCCTCAGCCCCTGGCTTGGAAAGGGACGGTCACCCTGAGCACCTTGAGGGACCCGATCAGCTGCACCATAACCACAGCAGAATTTGGCTTAGGAAGTAACGCAAGCAGCCAAATATGTGTCTGTGTTTTAGCAGCCTCTGCATCTCAAATATTTCAAGTCATTTTTGTACTTTGTTCACAACCGAACAAAAAAAAAAGCATGAGTTTTATTTCTTTGGAGCTCTCTTGTTATTTTCCCAGTATGACAGCCCCATACCCTGCTGCCAGGACCTCAGCTATTCACAGGCACTTTTTAACTCACAAAACCGATTTCTAGTAAGTAGCTTATATCGACTCCTCTGTACTTACCTAATTTAAAATACACCTTCTGAGGGAAAACACAAACTCCAAACTGTGGCACGATGTCACATGCTGCCTACAAAGCCGAGTGCACACTCAATTTTCACTTGCTGCAGCTACTGTTGTCTAATTGCCCCTGGCACGGGGGCTGCCTGGGAGCTGCAGCCGAGAGCAAAGTCAGGAGGAGGAATCAGCACAAAATACAGGACCTGTCTGGAAATGAAAGATTTTTGATTCAGTACAGAGCAACTCCCTGTTTCTTGGGGCAGGCAGACCTGCACGATTTTGTTTTCTCACAGGAAATCTAAAAGCTTCCCAGCAGAAATTTTGGGAGAAGGGCTCAAAAATTTCCAAGCAAAAACCTGAGCAGGCACGCTGGAGATGGAGGCAGCCTCGAGGATCTTTCTGCATGGTATAGCCCATGTTGTTAATTCACAGCTTTCGTTCCCAGAAAAAGCTGCAGTGCTAAATGAAAGTTAATCCACCTTACAATTATGAAAGCACACAGGCTTATAACAATCTTGAAAAATAAGGCTGTGACTAGATAGAACAAACATGGCTCTTACAGTCCCCCTGAAAAAAGATATTGCCCAATTCCTGAATTCCTTGAAGCATTCCTGACAGCAATCACATCTGCTGCCATAAAACCCATCATGGCCTCTGCCTTTGGGAAAAACGTATTTAATAATCAGTAAAGTTCAAGCTCAGCTTGTTGTGATGAATTATTAGAACCCGTCATCATTTTCTTGCAAAGAAAAAAAAAGGCTATAATGGAACACTATTTTATGTTTTTCCATTTAATTGATGACGGGCTGAGTTTTTATTAATCTTTCTGGGCTCCAGCGTAAGATGCTGAAAAAGCTAATATGAGATCATTGTATCTGGTTAATGTGTGTGCTTTGCAAAATTGATAAGGCCTGTCAAGACATAAATTATTTAAAATTTGATAAATGTGTTGAAATCATTGACTTTTCAAACAGACAAAGCAGAGCTTTTTCTCCCCCCCCTCCACCACCCCTCCTTCCAACAGCGGGTTTTGTGCAGCCGCTCAATGAGGCTGCGGTATCCTCGCAGCACACGGCTTGTCAGGGGCTGAAAAGAGCAGAGGAAGCCAGAGAAGTATCTTCTGCCCGGCTGCAGGGGGAACACAAATATAAACCCCCGAGATACAGCCTCGGGACGGATGTAGCAGAGAGCGAGGAGACCACTGGAAGGCTCCCCCAGTATGAGTTTCTCACTGGTGAAACTGGAAGTGGGAGGAGGTTCCCGAGTACCACCCCTTCCTCCCCATCGCTGGGATAAAAAGCTCAGCACAGCACCAGGGAGCGGCCGAGTGGTGCTTCAGAGCTGTTTATCCCACCAGACCTATTTGTTTCAGCTAATTGCCCAGAGTTTTCAAATGATTCCTGGCAGGGTGAAGCTATAGAACTGATTGCTGGTGATTGATGAATAACCTGGATAGAATTCTCAGAGCATCAAAACAATTAACTCTTGCATGGGCACACCTGCTTTTGTTTAGTGCCTTGCCCACAGAGAAAGGTGTGGGAATAAGTTCCAGATGAATCCAAATTTATCTGGGCAAATAGAGGAAATGCAGCATTTGCTGGTACCGGCATCTCATCAGCACAGGCTCATTTCTCAAAAACAGTTCACAGGGAACATGACTTAACCCTGTGCTGCTCTACCACGGTCAGGACCATTCGCGGAAGAGAAAGGTTTCTGAAGAGCAATCGCCAGCTTTCAGAGAAGCGGGCAGGAAGAGCCAATGGCTTGACATTTAAAACTCCGTAAATGTAAACCACCTCATATTTTGATTTGAGCTGTTCTTGTGGTTAATGTAGCAAAAGAAAACAGCGAGGCACGTGGTAGATTCTGTACATCTCGATGGATCCAAGACTGTGTTTCTCACTGTAAAATATCTACAGTCTAACGGAGACTTGGGGGTAACTAAGTGAACATTTTACAGCTTCTGCAATATGGAAAAAGATTAGGTGATCTCTTGTGTTTGGAAATTGATGGTTTGGAGGGAATGAGAAAATGCAGGTGCAGCAGAGGAGAACTACAGCAATAGCCATCTATTTAAACGTATATACTAACTTCCCTAAGCTAGTATTTTTCAAATACCCTACTAGCAATATTTTCTACTGTAGAAAAGCATTATAGTGAAATGGGAAGATGCTGAGGAAGTAATTTTTTTCCAGCATGTGCTGCATTCTTTTAATACGGACTTTTTTCTTGCCCGGAAGTTGCTAACCGTCGTGAATAAGCAGCCAAACAAAGAGCATCGGCCCGTGCTCACTGATAGCAAAAAGCTGTCGTTGAGCAGAGGGCCTTGGTGACATAGAGAAGAAAATGAAGCATTAGAGTTCTGTTCTCTTACATTGCAGAAAGCTTATTCAATGTAGAAAAAACCTTGCACGCATACAACTATTGCTCACATTTCTGAACAATGCACCCTCATGCCTGCTCCTGCGCTGGGCACCGAGCAGAAGCAGGTGGTTCTTTGTTTGATGCCTTTTTACTGAAGGTTTGCCAAGACACAAGAAATGTCCTACCCAAAGCCTGCAAAGTCCCCTCCCCAGCAGCTGACTGAGCTGACAACTCTGTCAGTCTCTGCATCTCGTTCCTGTAATGAAGTCAGTGAAACAAGACAGCAGTGGGATGAAGCAGAGTCAAGAAGTGAGGCTGCTGCGATTGGAGAGTCCTAACGTCTGCAGACTGCTTCAGTGAGGACGAGGGAAAAATTACTCAGGTTAAGTGTCAGCAAAGCTTTCAACAGTTGTGAGTGATGGCTAATCTAGGCCTTAAATAGGAATGTTACATCTTGGTAATTCAATACATTTATGTTTTTGTGTTCCCATATTATGAAAGCTGTTCTGTTGCCACATGAAGTAATCCACACCACTGGCTCTGGTGACGTGTTTCATCGTCTTATGAGTGCACCTCGTTCAGTGTAACACGTAGATAATTAAAAGCAGCAGTAGTTTAGCACAACACAACTCTGCAATTCCACCATTGTGCTTTGGAAATAATTGGGCCCTAATACCTTATCGATGTGACAAACCCACCTGGTTTTAGCATGCATGAATGTTTCCTACGCTTCAGCCACCCTGAAACCTTATCCTTACATATTTCTTCTTTTTATATCAGAGCCTTCTGAAAAAAAGCAGTTCAGAAAGCAATGCTCAGCCATCTCATTTGGCTTGAGAGCCCCCTGAAGAGACATACATTGAGTATTACCAGTAGCAGCGCACTCGATGCCCTCTAGATCTCTTCATAAAAGGAGAGGGGAGAAAAGCCAAAGAGCCCTTGCACGGATTTCAATAAACATTGCAAAAGGAAAGCAGCCCAGAAGGGCAATTGAGCACGTTCCCGTGCCCTTGTCAGAGGACAGCAGGAGCCCAGTGTGGACACAAGCAGAGTTAGAACCTTCTGTGAACTGAGCAGCTTCATTTCTGTGTATTTCTCCTTAAAATTTCACTCTGACTCATTTGCTAACAACAATACCACCTCTAGATGCCCACAGGTTTGAGCAGTCATTACAATCTTAAGCAGCAAACCAGTTGGCTCTGCAGAAATGTTTTCAGTGTTTCCACCCTGCCAGGCCCCTGGTCCCAGCCACAACCTAGAAATGGAGCAGCAGAGCCTCTTTTTTTGTGCTTCTGAAGGCCTCAGGTCAGTTTTGCGGTGAAGGATGGGTGAAGTGTGCATCAGTTCATGTATCAGCTGAACAGAGTCACTTCTCCACAGCAGGGAAGTTATTTCCCTGGCAGTGGTGATGGCCAGCTGTTCTCAGCATCACCCAGCTGATTTTGAGCTTGCAAGCAGGCTTAAAAGTGGCCAAAGAGCCATGAATAAACATGACACTGCTTCACCAGGAGCTTTCCATCACAGCAGAAACGATGCTTCCCCCAGCATCGTTATGACAGCGCTATTTGTGCTGGTACAGATAAGCATCTGTCACAGTTTCCATTAGAATCTCCTATTTTCCTGGGTTCATAGCTCAGCCATAAAAAAAATAAAAGTGGTGTGGAGGCAGAAAGTTGACATACAAGGTCTCAGGCTGAAGGTGATCATTGCTGTCTTCCCTCCCTTTTCTAATCTGAAGAAAATAATTTATTTCTACAGACACACCTGACCACTAAAGTTTCGATCCAGGTGTAGATTTATTTAGCAATAGCGACAGCTGCTTTTCAGCATTCAAGTTGTGACCGTTGCCGTGACAGCTGCCTTTCAGCATTCAGTCCTAATTACTGCTTTAGGGATGATCAGGAAGAGCGAGTGGTAAATGGGAAGAGAATAAACTCTGCAAACACATTCTCCAAAACATATATTCAAGCTTTAAAGGGTTTAAAAAGTCAGATGATTGTTTCTAGCTGGTTGAAACATTGATGCTTCTTCTGACCTGTTCAGGAGATGCTCAGATGGTGCATTTTCAACAGGACTTCTCTCTCAAAACATAAAGGGGAAGAACGTACACAGGCCATGTGTCTCTACATTAGATTGGAAATCTGCTATTTACTAAGAACTTGACTGAAATCTAACACTGTTCTGCTGGTACTAGAAATAGTTATTTGCTTTCTGAGTGCAAACAACTTTGCATTAGACTTAGCTTGGCCCAGTCACATTTCAGAAATGTGAGGAGATGTGCTCTGTGGCTGGAGTTGCTCAGCACTGCTGGGTGGTTGGGCCTTGCTAAATATGGGCAGTTATTTTTGCAATGTGTCTCAACTTCAGAGCACAAATGGGCATGTTATGTTTGGAAGAAATGGTAAATGCAAGACCAGAAAAGACAAATGTATAACAAACATCTTAGTACATAATTACAACACCAGAAATATCTGAATAAGACAGGATTTAAAGCCTAAACTAGTTGGGAGGTTAAGTGAGGAGAAAAAAAAAGAGGGAAGGAGAACTCTGTGTTACTATTTCACTCCATCTTTTAGCAGTGGTGCCAAGTTGCTGTTCAGGTTTTCCAGCAGCCTTAGGCATATTTTTATCTAACAAATGTACAAGCAAAGGGTGTCTGCCTCCTCTCGCACATCACAGCCCTTAACCTGTCCAGAGATTTATCCATTTGTCCCTGTGGATGGCTCCTGTGGAGCTTTTTGCATCTTCTGGAAGCTACTTTGAGTCAAAGCCTTGAGCTTTCATGGCCCGGCAGACGTTAGTCATTACAGTGGGCCACTTGACTGGACCAGTTTAGACCCTATTGGCACAAACGTAAATATTAATGGGTCCTCTACCTCGATGTTTTTATTTTCACACTTTATACTTACAACTCTTTCTCTCCATTTTGAAACAGGTATTTTGTGACGCTAACCAAGTCGTACAAGCCACAGACGTGCTGGACTGGGAGGAAAAGGATGCTGCAGAGACACTGGTTGACAACGTGGTCCACTCCAGGATCATCAATCCTTTACGCCTGTTTGTTAAGCCATCTCCAGTACTGAAACACGGCCAGGTGTCCTACTCGGACAGCATAGAAAACTTTTGGGATTGGTTGTCCAACATCACGGATGTTCAGGAATCTCTCGCACGAACTAAACGCAGGCCTATAGTAAAAACTGGGAAATTCAAGAAAATGTTTGGATGGGGCGACTTCCACTCTAACATCAAAACTGTTAAGCTGAACCTCCTGATCACAGGGAAAATCGTGGATCACGGCAACGGGACCTTCAGTGTTTATTTCCGACATAACTCCACAGGTCTGGGAAACGTTTCCGTAAGCCTGGTGCCCCCTTCCAAGGTGGTCGAGTTCGAATCGTCTCCACAGTCAACACTGGAGACCAAGGAATCCAAGTCCTTCAACTGCCGAATCGAGTACGAGAAAACAGACCGCGCTAAAAAAACTGCCTTGTGCAACTTCGACCCTTCCAAGATCTGCTATCAAGAGCAGACTCAAAGCCATGTCTCCTGGTTGTGTTCCAAACCATTTAAAGTCATCTGCATTTACATCGCTTTTTACAGTGTAGATTACAAACTGGTGCAAAAGGTCTGTCCCGATTACAACTACCATAGCGAGACGCCGTACTTGTCCTCTGGCTGATACAGTCGTGGGTATCTGTAGAGATACAGCATCAGTCGTAAAAATAAGCATTTCCATTAACCTTTTGGAGAATATGTTTTCCTATCAGGTTAAAAAGTCTTTAAAAACTGTAGCTGTGTTTGTGCTGTATCGTAAATAATCCCATTATTCATGTGATGATCGTTTTTATTTGAGACCATTACATTTTTGGCTCTCTCACTGTTAAAAAGGGAATTACCAGGCAGATAAATGAGAAAAATGAAACAAAATTATGTCTATAATGAACATCAATCTTGAAAATATGTTGGGTTTTTGTTTGTTTTTTTTTAAAACGAGCCTCAGTGGCAGAAAGGTTGTCTTTTACTTGAATTGGACAGCATTTAGCAGGATCCTGTTTCTGATTGGGAACTTTAGATGACAATATAAAAACAAACGATGAAGCAGACTCCCAGGTGCTTATACACAAAATCCAAATAATCAGCTCTCCCACTAATTTCGTCACGGATGTTACATGTACAGGGCTCAAGGAATCAAGTCTAAAGACTAAGAGAAAGTGCTACTTCTCTGACAAAAAAAAAACCCAACAAACAAGCAATCTATATTTCTATGAGCTGTAGTAGTTGTGTGTATTCATGGAAGTGAAGAGTAGTTCTTCCTTCAGACTTCTTACCCATGGATATGCAATGATGTAATTAGACATTAACGAGCTTTAGTTTATTAGACCCACCAGGTGTGCAGGTTTGGTGTACACATCCCTTCCCTACGTCATCACCACGGGTTTTGATTCTCCTCAGCTGGTCACATACACACAGGTACTAGTTTTACAGTGATAGAGAATATACGCGCCTCGGAAAAAGATAAATCTCTGATTAAGTCTGAAGATGGTAACAGGGGCTGGCTTCCACGTGAAGGAAGCAATTCTTTTGCTCTCCAGCCCTCTATCGCAGCAAGGAAAGTACAGCCCAGCGTAAGGACAGTATGGAAATAACAGCAGCTTTCTGCTTAATGGCAGCCGGTTCTCCTCCTCAGCATTGCGCTGCACACTTCAAGTCCAAATATGAGCAATAACAAAGAGGACGACAAAAAAAAAATAATCTATGCATCTTCAGCTCATAAAGCAAATTTCAAACAACAGTATAAAAATATTCAGCCAGACTTGCCCCTAGTGCAGAACAGTGTCACTCCACAGCAGTTAGAAGGAAGAAGCTGGCTGAGGAGGTGCTTTTCATTGCCTCCAATCAAAATTTACATGCAGGCTCCAAAAAGGTACAGAGGGCTCAAATAAAGTACAGTTCAGATGCTTTGTTCAAGTGGTGGGCATCCAGACAAGCGACTACGACAGCTCAGAAAGACTCGCTCATGAGATTAATTCTGATTTCCTTGGTAAAGTCTCATACAGAAACACAAAAAATATTGTTTAAAATATACGAGTAACTGACTCACTTGTTTTTCCTCTTTAGGTGACAAGTTTAAATGTGTTGTTTAGTTTGATCAATAACCTAAATGTTTTCCTCCATCTTATTTCATACAAAGTCTCTCCTGGTCTAAATGATGTTTTTTAGTTTGTCTGTTACTGTTGATTCCTCCAAGATGGTCTGCTTTGTATTCTGTATAGCGTGTCCTTGTCCTGGCTGTAGATAAGCTTGGATTTATTGCTACGAGTTCAGTGGTCGGTGCTTTTGTAACTTAGCTGTAAGCCATGATTTTATTGCCATGTATTTTTACTCAGCACTGTAGGCAATTAAAAGAAAATCCTACATGCTATTTATTGTAGAGTATGTGGAAACAATGTATGTATATACACTTAAATATGTGTACATATACAGAATATATGTGTACATGTATTTGTATGTAAATAAAGAGAGTTTGCTAAATCTGGCACTTGCTTGTGGCATATTTGATTTGATTTTTTTAAATGGCAATTTATACATATAAAGACACAAAGAAGGTGCTGTAACATGTCACTGAACATTCTTCCCCAGCTGGAATTCGTTTTTGTAGGAGATACTGAAGCGCACACAGCGGTGAACTGTGCTGCAAGCCTGGGCAGAACGGGTTCAATAGCATTTCACAACATTTGAGAAATGAAGCACGTGTTTTGACAATCATGACCTGCTCAATAATTGCGTGAGGTACTTCCAAAGCAGAGGGGTTAGTCTAAATTAGAAAATGTGCGCCAGCTCCTCCCAAGCAGGAGGACACAGCGCGAGCTGCAGATGCAGCCCTCGCTCGGAGTTCCTCAGCGAGAGGGCAGCCGGATTCTCGCCCCACGCGGGCATCCTCCTGCTGCGGCACAGCCGCACCGCATGTCTCCAGACCTCAAGAAGACAAACCAGAGCCTTGAGCAACCAACCATCGCTCTGGGAACACCTGGAGCACCTGGGGATCCCCACGGGAAGGCTGTTACAAATCAAGGGGTGAGTATTTTAACAGGTTTAATACCCGAGTTTCTCAAAGGTGTAGAAGACAAGCACCCAAGTGGCAGCTTTTGACTGAAGACAACTTCCTCCAGCACAGCGCAGGCAAGGGCCGTGTCTCACATCTCTGGAGCTTTCCTGCCCCCAAACCTCCTAACGACAGAGGAGTGACCACCACCGAAGCCCCTCAGCTCCCTCTGCACGGAGCGAACACAAACCAGGACGGCGGAAGCCAAAGTTTGCTGAAGGACCAAGACACAGGCAGCAGGAGCGGGAGGGAGGGAGCCTTGGTACCAAAACCCATCACACCAGAGGACTCGCCACTGCACTTCTTCCAATCACAGTACTTTAACAATCAGCTTAAAAGCATTATGGCTTTTTTTTTTTTTTCAGATCGGTTTTGAGAAAGTCACTGTAAAAGAGCACTTATATCACCATCAAAATCAGATTAAGAAGAAACTTACACCTAGCAAGGTAAGCAAAATACAATTCAATGAACCAAGGGAAGTGACGGACTTCGTTAGGTCACATTTCACACTGCCCATGTAAAAAGAACTAAGTTTGATACAATTTCATACAGAGCAGGCCGTATTTTAAAAAAAAGTAATTAAAAAAACCAAACACACTTTCCTGTATAAGAGGAGACTAATTTAGACAAGTTTAAATTTTCAGTTACTGTTCCTGTCACGACTCTTATTCAAAGGATTTTAAAATAAAAACTTGGAAGATTAAATACCATCTTTTTGAAAGTGCCTCAAGTGGGCAACAATGACTTAATCGCAGCAACTTAATCTAAAAGGTTAATACACACACTTTAATTTCATCCAAATCTCCACAGTACAGTTTTGCATGCATTTATATAAATGCACATTTAAACTCCTTAGCAAATACACTTCCTATTGCTCTTCTCATCCCGTGGATACAGATATAAAAAGGTCCAAATAAAAAGTTAATTTGTGACACAAGCATCAGCCTTCTGTCTTCAGACAGCCCAGTGCACAGCACTGCGAGAGCCACGCACATTCTGCGTTTCCTTTCTTCAGATAATTTCATCTCGAACAGGGAAGATTGCTTTTTGTTTCCCCTCAAGATTTTTGTCCTTTGGCACCTTCAGCCTTTTCATCTCCTCAAAACCCCAGCCGGCAGCTGCATCGTGCCACGAGCTCCTCAGCCTCTCAACTGCAGCAGCGCCAGTGACACCGCGCTGGGACCCGCAGCCAATTCCCGAGCTCTTGCATCGAGCGGCCACGCTGTAATACAGCAACGAGCAAGACAGGAAAAGAAAAAAAAAAATCAAAAAAGCCGAGTGCTGTTTGCTGCGAGCTCCCTGGGGTCACTACATTTTCTTCTTAGGGAGAATTTACTAGGGAGTGCTAAAAGAGCAAACCCCTGAATAATCCTGATGCAACCAGAAAAATTCACAGAGCAACCAGGCAAAGGCACTTGTGAGTATCAGCATGTTGCTTTTTTTTAAGTGTAATTCAAGGACATTAGAATTTGCTATTTGTTTTATGCTGTTGACCAGCATAATCTGGGTAATGTTTTATTTATAGTATAATAATGATTTGTCATTACCACTGTCCCTATTCAAATATGCACAGTTGAAAAGACAATAACAAGTTGTGATATACTAAGTAGCTCCATGAAACACACATCAATCAAGCAGGTTTTTAGCTGTAGGGTGTCTCATTTGAAAAACTTGACTTTGCCATTCCCATCTCCCTCTTGTGAACACCTCTTACACGTGGCTGCCAGAAGTGGCTTCTTTCTTTGTTTTAAAACTAGCAAATAAAATGACATTTCTCACGTATTGGCAATCAGCACCCAACTACTTAGCGGGTATCACCTGTATTTTATCAGACAAAACACAAGGCATTAGGGTAACTCCCTCAACAGGTTTAAAAAAGCAAAAACATCAACAAAAAAAATCATAGACTGGCCTAGGCTGGAAAGGACCTTAGAGATCATTTAATCCAACCTCCCTGTCATGGGCAGGCACACCTCTCAACTAGATCACAGATTCCTATCTTGTCCCTGGTGGATTCAGGTCTCTGGAATTAGCGAACAGAAGCTAAACCACCTGTTGGCAAACAGCTCCCTCCTGCCGGCACAGGCTGCTCATACCAGGAGCATACTGGCTCCACAGAAGAGGGATCCAAGGGACTCGTTTTACAGAAGAGGTGAATTATCATGAAACATCCCACTTTGGTCAAATCGCACCTCACTTGGAGGGTTGGTGAGCACAAGTTTGCAAAACCTGTTCAGATCTGAACAGGTTTAAAGGCCAGGATGGACAGGGCTTTGAGCAACCTGATCTAGTGGAAGGTGTCCCTGCCCACAGCACTAGATGGTCTTTAAAGTCTCTTCCAACCCAAACCATTCCATGTTCTGCAGTCAGAAGGGATCCTGCTGGGCACTGTTGGCACAGCAGCATCCTCCCGCCCCCAACCACATCATACAGCTCTTTCAGTGCAAAATACCTTTGGGTTTTCAGTTAGAAGGAAGCCTCCAGTTTTCGGTACTCTCAAGTAAGAAACCCAGTCATCTAGGCTAAATTTTCAAGGAGGGGAAAAAAGCAAAAAAAAAAAAAAAAAAAAGCTTTCCAAATATGTAAGTCAGTCTCCAACTCAGCACAAATCCATCACCAGCTGCAGCCCAATTAAAAAGCAATTAAGTTCACAGCAAAACAATTTACTTGAGGAAGAAAAAAAAATCTTACCTGCACAAACAGCGGTAAGACTCCAAACAAGACTCCAAAAGAAGCATCAGCACCTTCCTATTCAGCAGTAATGAAACAGCCATGTGGGTCAAACAGACGGTATTTCTTGCATTACTCTCCATTTCTCTCAAGTCACAGGAAAAAATAAAATAAATCCACTAGTTCAGGAATTTTTTAATGTCTTTTCTTAATCTTACGAAAAAGCACATTTGTGATTCCTTACCCAAACATATGAAGCTGAATTATATTGAGGGTTCAGAGACAATGAGCATTTCTCCACTGAAGTCAAAAGGCTCAACTTCCTAACTACAAGGAAAGGAGCGACGTGGGAAGCACAGAGCCAGCACAGGGGAGAACCGGGGTCTCTCTGCCCTGTCAGGGGGCTGCGGGCAGGTCTGGGGGTCTCACCCAAGGCTGAAACATCAGAGCAGGGCACAGGCTACACCTGACGGACACAGACGGACTGCAGCAGCCGAGCACGGCCACAACAGAGGAGCAACTGCACAAGACCTGCTGCAGAAACATTTTGTCAGGCATCCCACAGTTCACTTTGCCCCTCTCACTTTGTCACTGGGAAACAAGGCAGTTGTGGTACCAGCCTGATCCCAGAGCAGCATCTCACATTTTCATCGTCATCCTGCACATCTGCCCTTGGCAGCTCTCCACTTTGGGCCCCCTCAGATGCAAATCCAGTTTTGCTATTCTCTTGCCTCGTTCCCAGACAGTGCATGGCTCTTTCATCATTATGCAGTCAATTAAGCTTTGGCTACCTTATCTTAACAGCTCCAAATAAGCTGGTGATCTTCCTGAAAGGTGATACATTATAATTGGCTCCAAATTGGCAAGAAAGAGGATAGTGAAATATGAGACTCTGAGGTTATTTGAATTAGCCCTGAAGTTAAAAACGGCCCAAGAGCACCTAAAGTTATCAAGGTGTTTGCTTAAATATTCTAGTATTGGTCAGATTTGTACCACCTGTTACAGCTGGTGTCACTTCCCTGGAAATGAGATTTGGGATTTATTTGTTCTCTCTAGAACAGATCTAGATCCTACACATTGCAGTGATGCTGCAGCTCCCAAAGGCGAGCGATGAAATAGATCTGCTGTGCTCCACTGTCCCGAGCCACATGAGGGCAGAGGCTGAAGGATGCCGAAGCCTGGCGTGGGGCACATTTCAGGTGCCCAGACGCTATAGGTGTTCCTGTAGAGAACTCTCCAGCTGGGACTCTGGAACATTACAGGAGATTTCTTGCAAAGCTGCAATCCCCGTTCTCATCCCTGTGATCAAAGTGATAAACAACCAAGCAGAAATGAGAGCTTGGTCCAGATAAATCTCCCAGTTATGGGGTTTTTTAGATGGGTGGGCAGTGATTCCACCCTTTCCATCCACATTTTGATGAAATGCGATTCACTCCGAGCTCTTCTAAACAATGACAAAGGCATCTCCTCAGAGGAAGAGCAATCAGTCTATTCAGTCTATTCTAAGGCAACAGTACTTGCACCCCTGCACCACCGTGTCTCTTAAGGATGCTCTAAAGCACACGCCGCAAGGGCAGGCGTTGCTGAGCAGACTCCCACTGCTAACCTCAGATCCCAGCACGGAACACATTTAACACATTTCTGAGCAGGTAAACCAAAGGATTAAAAATATTTCAAGTTGCCATACTGAAGATGAAAAGCGAGCCTATTTATTATATAGTACTTAAGGCTGCTTAATTCCAATCCATTTCGCATGTCAGATGTATTTAACTGTGGCATTTCTGACTTCAATCACTGAAGATTTGGATTAGTCAAAGTACTCTGGGAAAACAAGATGCCTGTTCACCCGAGCTTCTTGGAGGCGATGCCATTCAGGGCGATTGCTCTGTCCTGAGGGAATACCCTCTCTCTTCCACTTCCCTCTCCTGGTTTTACAGTAAATACACCACAAATCCCTGACCCACAGTGTTTTGCCACAGCCAAGCGCAACTCGACTGCTCAGAGTAACAACGGCACGACGGATGAGCAGCACACAAAGCAGCCCAGACCCATCAGGTCAGCCAAGCTCATCGGTGTGTCGAGACATTAAGGGATACTTCTTTTATTTGGCAAAAGAAGTGGAGAGGGAAATATCTTTTGATTCATCACACCAGTTATCTTTAAAACAAGCACATCCCCTTATTTAAAATACGAGTATTGAATTGTGTTGCCAGAAGCAGATTAATTGCAGCTTCTAGGAAAAACTCTGAGCTTATTTCACATTGACTTTTATTCCCACTTGAATTAAGTTCCTTATGTTACACCGACTCATTTGAATTTTTTGAATTGGTTTTGCATAGTATCATTTACTGATGTACTATCTTTAATTACATAACACACATACACTTTCCAACTGCATTATTAATGAAAGTGTTTTTAATTAAATGGCTCTCAGCATAATATTCAGTCATTAATTTCACACGCTCAGGATGTGGAAAGATTCTATTCCGATGGTCTGGGGAAACTTTGTACTTTAGATGAGGGATACTTCCAAAGTGATAGTTTTAGAGTGAAGTTGAAAATCATTACGAGCACTGAATTACCCTCTCAGCAGCTGGTACCACAGTTCTGCTCTACTGGGTATTATCTATTCTTCAGCTCAAGTGCTCCTCTTGCTCTGCCATGCTTCACCACTGGCAATTTTCAAATGCCTCTCGCTGGATTCACATATATTCCACCACGAATACTGGAGTTATTTTTTAGGAACAATTTAGCCTTGGACAATGGCACTAAGACTGCACCCTCTACAAGAAAAAGCTCTGCATCCTCCTTTGTAACTATGTTGCCCACCTGCCTCCACTCCCAAGTGTTCACTGCTCTTTGAATTGACAAAGAACATTCATGTTCTTGGGGACTGGGCTTTTTTTTTGCCCATCCATCAAATGGAGACACAAGCACTTGCTAGTGTATCATGCAGGCATTGCTGTAAGCATCCTTAACCTTCCCTTGCTGCCAAGATCGACAATTATGGCCAAGAGACAAAAGAACTGCATAAAAACATTTTTTTTTTTCCATACTAGCACAAATTTACCATTGCCTTAGCCAGGGCAAGCGGACCTCTTCTCCAGCCCAGCTTGAGAAAGAAGGGCCACCTAAATAGTCCTGTACAAGCTTCTCCCTTCCAAAGTCTCCAGAAAGGATTCATATTTCACCTCAGTTTATGCCTTCTATTTATCAATTAAAGAAAACTCTAAGAAAAAAAAGTTGTAGAACATTATTTTTCAGAAAGATTGGAGAAGTCTTGGAAGTAATTTTTCTGTCCTTCTACAAAACCTCAAAGAAACTTGAGAGTAACGTAGCAAGGCTGCATCTACTGTACATGGTTGACCTGTGAATTTTGCGGGAAGTTTGTCCATCTTCCCAAAAGAAAACCGCACATAAACCAGTATTCTGCTAGGACTGTGTGGGGGACTCTCACCATTCCATTAGTCTCTACTGTCCAGCAACATGTAGTCCTGGATTTTTGGTTTTCAGTAATGAAGTCCTTCCCAAAAAGCTGTCCTCTAACTTCTTAGGCTCAAAAGTTTTCTCCCCAGTGCTAAAGCACATGAGGAGAGGAGCAGCTTTTGTCCATCCCGCTCTGAAAGCCCAGCAGCCTGGATTGCATCTTACCTACTGGTCCCTCCCTGCTTCAGCTCGATTCCCTGCTGCAAGGCTCACGCTCGTGGACTCCTCTCCCTGCTACGCTCCCTACAGCTGCTGCCCTCTCCAAGCTCCAGGCTGGCCCTTCAGCTCTGCTCCTGTAGCCATCATGAGCTCTTGCAGGTTCCATCTCACCTCAGCTGAGCAAACAGTACCTCATGAAGAAGACACACAGGGAGGGTACACATTAGAATAAATGCTCAAAAAACCTTCTGTCAGCAAGATCAAATTATTGCCTTACTTCCTTGGGAACCAAAAAAGCCTGAAAGGACTTTAGCTTCTCAGTTCAAAATCTTGTTTAAAACCATAGCAAGGCTCACCTCGGCGTCACCACGTTTTAGTGTTCTGACTGGAGACAAGCCCTGGCAGGAGGCCACAGCTATGGGTGAGCAGCAGCACAACCTGCGTTCAGAAAGCCTCGCTATTACAGGTGATTGCTTCACAGGGTGCTTAATGGAAAGAAAAAGGGTTCACCACACAGAAAAGTATTAATAAAAATCTACTATGTCAAAAAGATAGTAAACATAGACCTCCAATGCATTTGAAATGGACTTTAGAGAAGAGAAATAACTAATATTTTTATATGACAAGACTAACAATAATACAGGGCCACATGTCCAGCGTTTCATGTCTACAAAAAACATTGCATTATAATGAAGATAATTGAAAGTATGACTTTCATCAATATTTAATTAGCATTTGGTACTAACTCATTATTTCAGTACAATTAATTTGACATCTTGCTGTATGGCCTGCACAGATTTCCTTCTAGAGAGCTGTTTTACTGGCGGGACATAAGTAACACCAGACACGTGCGCCTTCCCTGGGGCTTCCAGAGGACTATGAAATATGGAGAATACGACTGACATTTTAATCTACTGTAGGATACAAAAGCATTATATTGAAGCTCAAAATACACTCCTGTGTTTGGCTAATGCATTTTTGTAGTAGGGAAATACTCCAGTAAACATTTTCAGAAAACAAATTGTACCATCATCAAACCTGCCTCTTCCGCCCTGAATCCCCTGTGATAATTCAGGAAAACCAAACCAGCAGTGCCTTAGGTTAGTTACAGAGGTTTTGAGTTGCTAACAATTTTAAGATGATTCCTCATTTATGAGAAAACTCTACCAAAAAAAGATAAAATAAATGGATCTTCAGAATATCACAGAATACAAGATGACTCTCGATGACCAGAATATACGAAAGCAGGCGGGCAAAGGACAAAAGATGCTTTAGTCATTTTGTCAGTCAGTCCAACTGATAAAATTACTGCTACTAAAACTAGCAGACAATGATGCAAAGTACAGTTTTCCTTCTACGTCCTTAGAGCTGTGGTCCCCACCCAGAGGACAGCACGGTGTCAGTAAATGGGGTGTTGCTGCCGCAAAGGATGAGATACAAGGAAAGCTGTCCAACAGCCTCAACCTGAAGGAAGTGGAAAACGAACTGCTTATATTCCCAGATGTTCAAGTGCTTGGTAAGATCCTGAGCGTGCTGCATGCAGGGATTTTCTGAATTACTTTGAGTCAACGCGGAGACTGTTTCTAGAAACAGAAAGCAGTCATGGGCATGCTTAGCTAACACCAAATCCACCATCTTTTTAAAGACGAGGGACTACAGCTGGTAAAATGTAAGATAGGACTTTCAGAAGTGTTGCAGCACATTCAGAATGGTCATTTATTGGAAGCTTGACCAGTTCCAAGCAGCTTAAAAGTTGGCCACTCCCCCAAAATTTGAGATGGCTCAAATTATTTTTTCCTACGCTTTAGATATTTGAAGGAAATGTTTAACGAAACTTGAATGAGTGCTACAAATTGTGAACCAGTACTACCAGCTGCAAGTGAGAAGTTTTAAGATATACTCCAAGAGCTCCTTTCTTTCACTTTGCACATACTCACTTTTTTTATTAAACAAAATCCCCTCCAGCTGATTGAGTTGAGAATTCTTCTCACTTCTACATTTTCAAACATCTATTACCCACAATTTTTCAAGAAAAATAGTTCTTTTAATGAGTTTTCAAGTGAAGGCAAATCAAATGAACAGATTCTATAACTTCCAAACTTTTGAAAACCAGTAAGACAGTAAATTCAAGACTAGCATCATATTAATGCACCAACTTACCTCAACAACATCACTCTCTAACATTGAAAAATGTTACTCAGCCAGCCTGGCAAATATAATTTTACATGCAGACTCTTGTACATGTTTTTGTTCAAATCCCTTTAACTGGGCTCCAGGACACATATCGCATCAGAACACAGTTCCTGGGAGAGGACCAAAGAAAGATGCTGTTCCCCTCTGAATTCTTCCTGCAGCTTCCCAAGTGCAGTTACTGTAGCTCTGCCATGCACCTTCGCAGAAACAGGCTAATGACCAAGCTCTCAGCAGAGCCAGAATCTATTTCTCAGGCATTTCTCCACACCTACTCCCTTGGCAGCAGCTACCCAGGAGAGCGGGAAACGAAAAAATTCGCAAGGTGTAAAAAGGAAGAATGAATATGATCAGAGATTATTATTTATTACACAAAATGAGCTCAACTTAGGAATGCTCTTGGTTTCATACCACATGAGGTATTCCTCAACAGCTGATTATTTTATATACTTTTAAAAAAACATTCCTTCTCTTAATATGAATTCATGAAATACCTGCACTTTTTACCTGTAGCTGCCCAGAATATCACCTTACTGGAAAACTGCAGCTATCTGCTCAGTGTGTACTGTGCTGGTTAGTCTCCACCTCAGCACTTTCTGAACATTTATATTAACAATTTTTGGGGAGATAACTCTTCTAGAGACCCAGTTTCAATATTCTGCTTAAGTGCTTTCATTAAAATTTGTACAGATTATCCACAGAGGTGAATATAACCAGGGCACTCTGCCTCAGTAAACACCATGTAAATTAACTTAAATGACAAGACAGCTAGAATTAAATACATATTGATTAAAAGTAGTTGAAACTGCACACGCTCCATTTCTCTGACAAAGCATGTCCAAACAAGCAGCCTTTTTCCAGCTAGCCAAAGAGGTGCTGATTTCAGCCATACAGAGGCTGCAACTCACAGGTTCCCAGAGCTCGGACAGACCAATTCCCACGCTCCTGCCGATTCCTGTTGGCACCTCAGTCAGCACTACAAGCACCACCAGTTTAGGAGTCCTGACCCAGTTACGGGCAGAACCCATCCTAGGAGATATTATATTACACATATATACCCAAAAAGCTGCTTTTACAAGTTCTACCAACCATGAATGGCCACAACAGCTTTTTAGAAGTCAAAGGTTAAGGTACCGGCAAGAGCAGCATGGAAAGCTTGTCCTCCTGTGCAGACAAAACACCGATGGCTTTCAAAACACAAAAATCACAGCATGGTACATTTGGATAAATCCATTCATGTGCGCGTGTTAAGAGTAGGACAAAACCGAATGACAACATAAAGGAGGAATATAGAGACTCTTAAAAACAACAAAAACCAAACCCAAAACTCTGAACACTACATGTCCTACAGGATATATGCTGGTTTGCCATCTAAATGTTTTCCAAAGTTTATACAGACTTACGGATGAGTCGAGGCTCCCGGTGAGCTTTGCATCTCTACAATCCCCAACCACCTACTGAAGAGTGTCTGGCAGGAAACTGCTTTACAGAAAATGTCCAGGACCTGGGGCACGACCAAATTACTTCTTATGGAAAATGTGTATTAAACTATCTTATGCATCTACCATATTCTGCCTGTTCTACTGAAAATAAAAAACTGAAAATCTGAAAAACCCACACACCCCAAAGAAGTAACAAACCTAGTTCACGCACATGCACAAATCTACATTTTTTTAGAAACACTAGAGCCTGAATATGCAAATTTGAAGAATGTATTAATTATCATTAATCATTCCTTCACAAAGACTGGAACTAATTGGAGAAAATAATTTGAGAAAATTGAAGAACATGACAGAAAGCATTAAGATTCATTAAGTTTCAATTCTCTGGTCTGTCAGCTTGTCAAAAGTAGATGGCTGGTATTCTAGCATTACTGGTAAAGCACTTCATATTTTCCTAATCTAGTATACAATTTAACCCCTCTGCTAGTTTGTTCTGAGATTAACTACATAGGTTTTTATGAGAAGGCACTGTTACAAGGAAACGTCTATCTCCATTTCTTTTAATTGGGGAAACTGGCCTTGCTGAAATTTCATTATAAAGCATTTGCAGGTTCACTAGATATTTTCCATTTATTTATATTACTTGAGAGGTGCCTGCACACATTCTAAAAAACCAAAACAGCAAGGCACCTGAAGAAACAGCTACATTCAAGAACATACCCACACTACCCCATTATCTACACCTTAATAATTCACCTTGACCAGAAAAGACAATAAATACACAAGTTCAGGGCATGGTTTGCCCTAACGGTTACAGTCAAGAACATCTGAATATTTAAAAAGTAACAGCAAAGAGGAAGCTTAGATGCACAGACACAGATGGCCCAGTGACCTAAACCAAAGGGCTTCAGTTAACTTGAGCTGCACTTTCAGTAGCCAACTTCTAGCCACAGACCCTGCAAGCTCCTCCCCAGGTCCTTACGACAGCAGCAGACACAAACAAATTTTAAGTCCCTCTATTAGTCACCCTGGGATAATCCTCCAGTAATTTGTACTGGTATAGACTCTTTTGATCCAGCATAACAAAATACAGTCTTGCTGTAAGGGAGAAGGGAAGTCTTGGCAGTGTAAGAGTTGCACACCTGTGGGCCTGAACAGCCCACCTGCAAGATCTGACAGGGACAAGATGCAAAATTTAATGAACTTTTTTTTCCCCCCTTTTAAAACATATGGTGTGGGCTTTACAAAGAATATCAAAGCTCTTAATGGTGTAACTACTCTACTAAGATTTAGTGTTTGCTGATGGCAGTAGGCAAACATTTGTAGTTGCACACTTAGGTAGCAAGTAGGTGGCTTGTTTCAAAATTTCAAGACTTGACAAGCTTAATACAGCTGGGTTAGTAGGAAGTTGTGTACATAATACACAAAATTAATTTTAAAGTTTACACAAAGTTATCAACTTAAAAATAATTGCCAAGTAAACTATTTAAAGTTAAAATAGGGGGTTAGCCTGCAGTTAAAGCTTCAATGTTTTAAGAAGTCACTCTATTAGAATTTTTTTGCATATGCTTCAAAATTTACCTTCGTTAACTGAAGTGGCTCAGTCAGCTATGCAGTGAGAAATGTGCAAAGTCAAAAACCATCACTGCTTAAAATGCACCACAAATTGCCTCCGTTCTGATCAGGAGCACAAAATCTGACATAGTGCAATTTATTTTCTACGTGACTATCACTGTCAACACATGAAACATGCGTAAGTTTGGCAAAGCACAGATTTTCCACTCATTATACGCATACCCCTGATTGAAACACAGTACCTGCGCAAAATTGTTGTTACGCTCCAAACTCTTAAGAATGCAAAAGAAAAACCTGAGTGTCTGGTAACATTTTCAGAAGTTGTTCAATGTGCTCTCTGCTTTACAGGACCATCACCAGTTGTATTGCTACAGCTCTCAGCCTCTTTCAGAATACTTTACCTGAGAACTGAAAACACTCTTGGTAGTTTCTCTCCAAGACCAAGCAAACTCTGGAAAATTATTTCTTCCCCCTCCCAAGTCTCATACCACAATCTCATTTCTGATACTTATACTTGACTCACAAGAAACCCAATTCCACACTTAAAGCATCAACTTCATGTGCTGTTTAAAGTACAACTTATTTGTCAACCACGGGAATGCCATCTCTATTCCAAAGCACTCCTGAAGTGTTACAGCTGAGTATTTTATTTTTTTTTGCCTAGATGCCATGTTTGTAGTGGAAAAAGCAAGTCCTTTGCATCATACATCTGAAATGCTTCATTCAACTTCTGCACTTGTGTATCTTCCAGATTTCTCTGAGAGAACAAAGGAGGAATCTTCACAATTGACGACAAAAACATGCTCCTCTGGTGGAAAATTACCAAGTGTGCAGAAAGACAAACTGTTCAAAAGTACTCCTTTAACAGCAAGTATCAGCATTTTCTCTATTATCATACTATCACAATGTTAACTGCAAGGTTATTTGTGTATAATGGATAAATTTTGATCATTAATATAATTTCATCAATGTGGCAAGTAAAATTTGTAGTGGAAGGTGTAATGCTCTAAATTAAATAGCAATTGTAACAGAAGTCATCTAAAATACAGAAAAACATTAATATTCAAAGGTTATATTCTTCCATATATATCATAGCTAAACTTACTGAATTCTTTATTAAATAAAACATTAAGTTAGGCAAGATCCTAGGATAAATCAGAATTTCTTATGATAAAGTTCTGATGCAAGATGTCATGATTAATCAACAGCCACTATGAAATCTGGAGAAGTGGCAAAAAGACACTTTAATGAATATTTCTCACCTGTGACTGCTCAGGCTGCACTTTGAAATACTTCTCTTCTAGTGGCAGTAACAAGCACTACTCCGTGCACCTTCAGCGTGTGGCAGAGCTGGCAATTCTAGATGGCAAGAGATACTTTTTTTTCTCTAATTGTGTTATCTTACCAAGATTCATTATTTGAGCTTTCCCCTTTTAAAGAAAGGGAAAGACATATACTGGACTTCAAATGAGAATTCAGATAAAAGAAAAAAGTTACTGGTATTTTAGTTAAACCAAGATTCAGATAGACTGACACTGTAAAATATTTTTTTACCATAAGCATTCAACTAAATGGAAGAAAATCTTCATGTGCCCAGTTGCCACACAAAAGATTAGAATTCATTTTAAAAGGAAAATTAAAGGTTTTTTAAGTCAATGCTAACTGAATCCATTTTGCTGAATATGGATGAAAACTTTTTTAGGAGAACATGAAGAAAAATTACTCCAGAAAAAACTAAGGATGAAAATGCAGCCTTCTGAAAAGAAAAAAAATCACAGAAAGGAAAGTGACTTTTAACACCCCTTACCTAAAATTGGTTCAAATATTTAACTTGCACAAACAATTCTGATTACCACTCACCATGGTAACCAACCACATTTACCTTGGAGGTTACTGACATCACCTGTGAAGGTACAAGTTACACCATTGCTGATATAAGCCTCACGAGGAACTTCAAGCTGAACCATGGCAGAGTAACTTAAGTGATGCACATTTTAAGCAACAGGATCAACTCTTCATCCCACCGAGTATCAGTTCTGACAGAGGCTGTGCAAAGGCAGTCATTTCTCAGGTAGGTAAGTTATAAGCTGGTCAGAGCTTGAGGTTATTTGAAAGTGTCAAAACAGAAAAATAACTTGAGTTAGTGGAGATCACAGCAAGACTGCAATATGATCCTCCCCAAAAAAAGGTTTCCCAAAGCCTGGCAGTATATTTTATGCTAGACTGATTGATGGTGCTGGTAAAACACCTTTCTCAAAGGAGAGAAGGCAGAAGTAACCACTGTGAACAGGTACAGAAAAAAAAAAAAAAACAAACACAAGTCGCACAGACACATTCTGTATAAGTAACAACTTTATTGTAACTTGATGTGCTGAAATGCAAAAATATTTTCAGCAACAAGGTACAAAAAGTATTTCACCATTAACATCAGCTGATAAAAAAAGGCTGGATGGTTTGATACAACTGTTTACATAACTGAATTCTCCTAAATCATTTCCACCCCAAAACAGGTCTAAGTCACTGGTTTAATTTCTAAAATAGGACTCATTGATCTTAAGCCTTCAAAAACCAGGTTACAAATGCAGTGAAGTTCCTTGCAAAACACTTGAAATAGTGAATTCCCTTTACAAACATAGTCCATTTACTGTAAGCAGAAGCCAAGTTATGAGACTAAGTCAGTGTCTTGCTAGCTAAGGAGCTAAGCTCTGCACTAAATATGCTATCAACACCGGACAGAAGACAGTTAACATTCCATTTGTCAATTACAAAAAAAATAAATAAATAATCAATTAAGCTTAGGAATTTTAATCAACTGCAAAATTCAACAATATTTCAGGTAGCAATATCTCACGTTTGCAATTCATGAAACACAGTTTCAAATACTGCACATTATTTTATTCTCCCAAGATAAAAACCTTGCCATGAGGATTTAGAAGGAACATAATCTCCATGTAGGTCTTCTATTGACCACCTGCACAAAGGTCAATCTTATACTAAAAATATCAGAACTAGAGTAACTTGTTAAACTAGCTTTGTGTCCATGGTTATCACATTTTGACATACATTTATCTGTAACAGCAAATATTTTCACAATTTCACAAAAATATACCATTACTCAACTTGTATTTGTAATACTTATTTCACTTTTTTTGGTGTAGATTCCACCTCAGTGAAACTCGATTTTGGAAGCAAGAATCAACATGCAACAGAGCTCAAATGGGTAATTGTAACTTTTCCATCTCAACTGTTTATCACATAAGTGTTCTCCTTCACCTTTAAAAGATACCTTAAAAAAAAAAAAAATCTTACATCCCATTAAATCTTCCCTTCATTATAACAGTTTCCTAAAAAGGCACAATGTGTTCATAATTCTGCATGCAGTAAATGGACTAGGAAATAAAGATTATTTATTGAAGCATCTTCCACCCAAAGCATCTCCTTAGGAGAGGTTCAAATGGAAAAAAAAATATATAATACATAACAGCATTTTAACAGCAAATTGAGTCCTTATTTTTAGAAAGTCATTCTTGACAAAAAACACCACACAGTCATCATACACGCGCACGCACACACAGGACACATGCAGAGTTCTCCCCAGAAAAGTATGGAAGCGGTGGTTCACATCTATCTGAGGGAGTAGTGTTGGCAAGCCAAAACATGGCACCTTCATACATCATATTCCTAGACTGTATAGAAAACTAAGAAAAAAAACAAACAACCCTAAGATTTCAGCCTGAAACAACTGTCCATTGGTACAAGATCGTTTTAGATCTGCTGCACTTAGAACTGACAACTGAGGTTTGGATGGGCAGGCTCTTGAGGTGTGGGGAATACAAACAAGCTACCGAACCCGAAGGAGAAGGTTGTAATTACCAGCTACCCCGTTCCAGTGAGAACACTGCATGTAGTTAAAGAATAGAAGAGGTGAATAATTAGTGCACTCACTTAAGAATACAGCAACTGTTTTACCTTTTTCTTAAGAGCTGACAAAACTTGAAAACATACATAATAAATAAAATCAAATCTAAACAGATCAATTCTCACGGGCTGATTTTTTTCTTCAATTAGTGTAATGTATGGCATACACTGTCTGACTTGAGAAGTGGACACTCTACGATGTAGATAATATTACAACACAGTGTCCGACTTTTTTGGTACAAAGTGTGCTATTGAGCTCCTAGAAAAAGTTTTCGTAAAAGTCCTTAAGCTTTTCCACTTGATTACTGTATGTCATTACTTTAGAACAAGCTGAACTGGACAATCATTACAGCATTAAATATTCAAGTCACTTGCTATGTTAGAGCTGCAAGTTTCACCAGTGATGAGTATGACGATATATAGTCCCAACACATTATACAGTGCAGCAAAAACATCACTATTTTTGGAGGGAAAAGTTACTTTTACATCTTGTGAAGAATGCTTGAGACCTTATCTGAGATAAATACTTAAAAACTGAAAAAAGGATAAAACTCTGTAGATAGATAATTTGATGCCTTATGTAGCATTACAGTTTCTGATTTTACACTTTATCCATCATAAAGATTTAGTCAGAAGTAAGAAAATGCATGTTTAGAGGTTATTTTTTACTTCAGAATCAAACTGGGCATTTTCTTCTAATTTACCTTTGCTAACGGTTTACTAGATGCCAAAGTATAAAACTGTTATGCATATGCTCTCCTCTAAAAATTTCAGTCAGAGCAATTCAGATGAATCTTAATGAAATGAGGATGGAGATAGATTTTAAGAGGGTAAACAATCTGAAATTATTCTCGCTCCTCCCTGCATAACTTTTTTCTTTTTTTAAATACGCAAACTAAACTCCTTATGCAAATAAGTTTATAAATTAGGTGAGATCTCCTCCCATTCCCCACTGCTAACCCCAAGTCTTCCCAAAAAAGAAATATAGCATATTATCACTATTACAGTAAACTCAATGCAATAACTTGGGAAACATTTAGAGTGTGCACTACTGCGAACTTGTCCTCCCAATTGTAAACAAAGCTATCAAACACTGAGGATGTTGATATTAAAGCTAAGGTTCATATAATAAAGAACTGGCCCATGACAAGCAGTTTACAAATGTTTTATCCTTTTCACATTATGCAGAATTTCAATACCATCCACAATGCTAGCACAGTAACTGAAATGCAAGACTGAGCAAGTCTCTGCTTGCAAATGCCATCTGACATTTCAGGGAAATCTTCTTGGTGCGTACACAACCTCCTTAGGTGTTAGTGGAAGCTGTGCATGTTTGTAAAGGTGGGAAAAATACCTTCAAAATTTTATCATTCACATGACTTTTTCAAATAAGCGAAAATATTCTGTTCCTTAAATAGGAAAGCTTGCAATAGCCACCTTCAACTGAGTCTTAAAAAGACATGCTTTTCTTTTCTAACAAAACTAAATCCCATGTGGCTGTGGGCATCTCAAAATGTATCTAAAAAGTTAAGCCACAATTACCTGTACCTCATTAATCATCAAAAGCAAAATATATATGTACCACACAACATACAAAAGTTACACATTAAAAGTGCATATTCAGAATCCATTTGGCCCATTTCTTCAATTTACATTTGGTCATTCTATGCATCCTTTACTTTTCTATGTAACCATACACATGGGATATATTTTTCCATATACAATACTACTCTGTTTTCACATTGAACTCTTTACCTCTCATTCAGTTCTGCATTAAATGTAAACTAACGATGGACCATAAAGAAACACAAGCAAGAGGTTTATTCCGTGCTTCTTTTTACCATTTGGACAGCTTTGACACACACACAATAAGCATTACAAACTGTAATGAAAATACATTTTTGGGCCAAAACATTGCATATTTGCCCCCACAATGAAAAATAAATTATGTTCAAAGCAGTATATTGCCATAAATAGCCTGTAGGCATTCGCTGAAGGTAAACGAGCTCTCCCTATATTTAGCACTTGTCTGGGGTACATTATGTGCCGCTGGTTCAAGCGCTTTTAATGAGAGGCGAGTTAAAACCTTCCAGTTAGCACAGGACCAAACTATAATAATTTTTTTTTCTCTCTTCTGAAAATAATGGAAGATCCCTTTCAAAAATTAATCTTCAGTTATCAACTTTACTGCATTATGGAGCTAGTGCAATCCTGCAGAGCCTAGTCAAAAAGACAAGGCACATTAGAAAATAATAATAAAAAAATCAAGATACATTAGACTATATGGACTAGAGAGTCATTGAAGATAATTTAAGGCCTTTCAGTGAATTAGAGTAATCAGTCTAATTTAAAGCTGAGGATTAAACCATAAATTATCCATCTGAAAAGCAAACAATAGGCTTTTTCAGCTTCTGTTCTGTGGACAAGAATAACAAAAACTCTTGTTATGGTTTGTGAAAACACCTCTGGACATGGAGGAGTAGAGTCAATTCAATTTCTCTAAAGTTCATGGAAGATTTCATGACTGTTTTAGCCGTTTGCGTGGAATGCCAAACTGTGGACACTGTGCAGATGCTAGTGCGCGAAAGGCCTCTGCTACTAAGTGAGGGTGGGAGTGGATCATGGACTTCCAGCCCGCTGTTTCCATTATGTCTGTTGCTTGGCTGAAAACAGAAGTATTAAGAACAGTCACATAATTTCACAAACCGAATGCACAGTGGAGAAGAGCAGGCAAGGCAGAACTATCGCAGAAGAGAGGTTGAGCGTTATGAGACAACACATTGTACGAACGCCAGTATGGATGCCATTGGGAAGTAGCAGCAAATTGCCATTTGGGTGCATTAACATCATCACATGTAGGAAAGAGAGTACTTATGCTACTCTACTCAGTACCAGCTGGAGAACTGCATCCAGTACTGGGCACCACGTTAAGATAACCACCTTGAAATTGCTCAGGAAAAACAATAAAATTAAGTGGAAAACTAGAATAAAATGAGGTCTAGAACAGAGATGGAAAGCAAGGGAAGAGATGATAATCTCATTATAGGGAAAGGCATGCTCAGTTAGAGGAGAGAGAAGGATGACCAGATGAATCAGCTGAAACTGCAGCAAAAACGACGTAGCTCATCCATACACTACGAAAAGCCATGAAGACAGATCACTCCGCTGACTACAGAACCCTTCACTGCGAGCTCATGGTTCCAGTATCAGTGGAGGATACTTGAGAATATTCACTCTTTCTTCAGTACATGATCATGAACTACATACAGAATGGCTTTCAATGGCCACTGAGGATTTTTAACTAATACAGAAGAAACAATGGATTTCAGCAAGTATCACATTGGCATCCAGATTAAAAACTATGTACTTACTCAACGTATACATTTACTATTTCATGAAATAATGTAGAACAGAAGCAAAAAATTCACTTTGCACAGGACAGATATTACATTGGTTGGGATGCAGGCCACAGGATAAATTTTTAATTTGGAACCAACAGCTTATGCATCAATCCCAAACTTCCACTGCCCCACATCTGCAAAAACCTTTCATGAACACCTTCAACCATAAAGTTAGCAGCTGACCTCTACACTACATGATCTCCCAAAAAAAAAACACTCCCCAAAAAAATCACTTAACACTTTTGCAGACTTCTAAGGCAAGCATGTAATAATCTGCTGCTGCAAGTCAGTACAGGTAAGTGCCTTGAGAAACAATGCTAAAGTTCAGACTCTCTGGTGCCCAGAGTCCGTAAATTCAGTCAGGCCCTCTCACATTATTTCACAGATTTATTGAGATGCTTTGGCTGAAGCAAAGATGACCAGCATCTTTACAGCAATTATCCAAGGCATAAGTCAGCTCAGTAAGTTCTAAACCACCTAAGAAGGAACACATCAACTAGTTTACATTGTTACACATTCTTTTATTCATTTTCCTACTGATATTTTACTGTTTCCCTCCTATCACTCCCTTTGTTTTCCATATCACACTCAATCGCTAAGCCTTTGAGGACTTTTTTTTTTTTTTTTAAAGGAGGTACAAGTCAGCTTTTAACTTCTCGGAAGATTCTGACAGTAATAATGCGCTCTGCTATCTTTTTACTGTTTCAGCCTACCACTGGCTATTCTGAAGCTGCCTTCTATTCCATGGTTCACTTGAGCTGTTCTAAATAAATGCAATCAGTCCTACAGTCTGAGCCACGTATTCTCAACTTATTTCCAGTGTAGGCATGAGCACTTCCAGTCAGCCAGATTAGAGGAACCTGACTGACTAGTTGTGTGGCCTCAAGACTACTGGTGCTGGCATGTGGGAAGGTGCATAAACATGTTGCCAAAGGCAAAAAGAGCAACTGCCTGACTTTCTTTAAAGATACTGCAGGCTCAAGCAATACTTTTGCCTCAGATTGACCTAAGCAAGTCTTGAAACTATGCTAGGATTGTCACTCCTCCAGGCACAAACCTGGTTAGGCAAGAGAATGGTTTCCTTTACAAATGTTGCTGCCACCATCTCGCAGCACTCTCATGTCCCTAGGAGAGGAATGAAAACCAGCCACTGTTAAGATCTCACACTGGAGGGCACTTAGCCATCGTCTAAAGGGGGAGTCACTCATAACTGCAGTAGCATCAGCCGAATCCTACTTTACTTACAGTCAGTGACTTGCCTCAGCTGTGCGGAAATGAAGCAACAGTTCCTAAGATCTGCAGTGTATTGAGCAGTGTTTGTACACAACATCGTGAGGCAGGGAAACTTACTTGCTATTCCAGTTTTTCCCATCTTTACACCCAAGTTGTCTAAGAACGCTGCACCTGTAAGAGAGAACTGTGCTAATATTGAAAAGGTACACAGAACAAATACAAATATATTTAGAGTCTCATAAATGTTACTTGCCTGTTAATGAAGTCTATTGCTTGTGCTTTTAACTGTTCAGCGCTGTGCAAATCTGCGAGGATAAGAATATCAGCAACATTTTCTACCGAGAGGTTACTACAGAGTGCTTCCTCACACATGACCTTCAGCCGTTCCAGTGCATACTGATAAAAGAAAAAACTACACTAATCATTCTTCAAACTCATTCTTTCTACCATTATCTCTACGGTTTTTAAGACAGTTCCAGTCATGAAAATGCTTGGTGCCTCTCAAACTTAACATCAAACCACTTCCAAACAGGTAATTCAAAATTCAGTATGTTGCACTGATTTGACACAAACTGATAAAACAATTTACCAGAACTTTTATTAAAACAACAGAAATGGCTCAGACATTTGTTTTCCTTCAGTTTCATAAAGGAGGAAGAGCAAGGAACAGGCATGGGCTCTTTATCAAAATCATCATTAGGCCACTTTACATCTCAAAGTAAGGGGTAAGAAATTATTCAATGGAAAATTTAATGAAATTGTCCAAAGGAAAATACATTAGCCTGTTTGAAACTAGCGTGTTCCAAGCTTAGCTCCACCCCTACACCTCTGAATTCCTCATTTCTTCCATATCTTTGACATCGCCTACAGAATTTGATGTAAAATAATTGCATTCCCATATTGTATTTTGCATTAATAAACCGTGCTGCTTTTTTGAAGGATGTCATAGCCTGAACAGGTTTAATTCAGCTGTATACTTATATATCACCCATCCCGTTTAGTTTAGGACTCTTCAGATACAGTTTTCAAACCTGAAAAGAATTTTAGATGCAAGTGCCATATATTCAAGTTACCATTCATACACTTGTATGAACAACAATGAAGAAATGGCACTTAAAAAATCAAATTAGTTGGTTAACTTCTACATTTCTAAACCTTTGCATTTTTACTTCCATTTTATTACTGTAGTATTCCTCAGGATCTCTCTACTTAAAGTAAATAAATCCCAGTTATAACAAATCTGTACCTATTGGATAACACAGCAGTGTAATGCCTTTGACAATATGCAGAACATCGATTTTTAGATTGTTTCACATTCAGAAGGAAGAGCAGGAAGTTTCTAGCAGTTTAACTGTCATTAAAAGTTATAGGGACCTCCTCGCTTACCATTTTTACTTCCTGGAATTGCAGACAATCTTACAACTGTACCTTATCATATTCTCTACATTGATCAATTATGCCCTAAATAACGGTCAGCTTTCATAAAATAACAAAACACCACCATTTCAACTTCCTGCTTGGGTGTACTGAAACCTGACAAAACATCATCAGTTTCAGAACACGAGATGCTGGTAATAAGAGGTGAAAATAAGAGTGCTAAGTTGCCAAAGCCAGGGCAGTGCCAGGTCAAGATCTCTTGAAAAAATGGAAGACATTAACATTGCAAGGCAAAAAAAAAAAAAAAGTTTCTTGAAATCAACTATTAGGGTGACTTATCTTAAATGATTTATATTAGGATTGATTAGAAGAACAAGCAGCTTTCACCACTAATGTTTTACAGATATGATGGCACAACCAATTCAGAAAGTAGTTTAAGAATTTGCCATACTCTCAGCTGAGAGCAAAAAAATTTCATATTACACACAGAAGGGAATATTTTCTGGACTCTAAACTACTTATGCCTTCTCAGGGAAAGGCAACTTGTCTCCTCTGAGGATAGCTAACTAAAATTTCAATACAAGCTCCAAAGCAGTGAGGAACAAACAAGGTATTGGGTCATGTTTTTAAAAAGTTAGAAAAATGTAAATTATTATATGAAAGGGAATGATCTCACCTTTATTGCAGTCCTGTTCTAAGTTTCCCTATCTCAAAAGTCATAGCAGAAAAAGTATTTCACGGAGCAACAATTTAAAGAGTAGACAAGATCCCAATATAGAAGAGATGAAAGATCAGAACTATTACATTTGTAAGGAAGACAGAAAAATGGAAGTTCTCAAGTAGCAGTACTTTAGGGAACACAGTTAATTCAAACAGCTGTAGAAATCCTCCTAAAGAATAAAAAGATGTAGGAAACATTTTACTCAAGACCAATTTTCCAAATCATATTAATGGTCTCCAATTTCTAAAAAAAAAAAAAAAATCTGGATAGTGATTATAATTAATATCTGAAAAACTTTTTGGTCAAGAAAGATTTATCAGACTTCTACTGCTAAAAAAATGTCTGTTCTTTCCCATCTTTCTCAATTTCTAATATGTTTCTCCTGTTACAAAAAATCAGAATATACATCAATTGGAAAAAAAAAGTTACTTTTACTTTTTAGGAGAACATTCCATACAGAAGCAAACAACAGTTCTGAGAACTTAGGAATCAATTACTTACTTTGTCTGCAGCTGCCAACAAATTGTCAGCCATTTTTTCAAGGTTTGGTGCTTTTCCTGTATAAATGAATCTCATCATTTCTTTAAAAACTTCAGGGTCTACATCATTTATTTCTACACGATTCTGGTAAAAAAGAAAAATAAATAAAAACATCCGGAATTTAGCTACAACTTCCAAGTGAACATATCAAATACCACCTGCATGCACGCTACAAGTTTTCATCTGCCATCCATCACACAGAAGCTTTACAAATTTGACATTAAACCATATGAAGCAGGAAGTAATCAAAATCAGTACCTCAAAGGTACGTAGAAATCAGTTGGAAAAGCTTTGGCAATAAATGTAATTGCAACTTTTTTTTCTACAAATATCTAACTCTGGACTCCATTGTGCAGTTTATACATAAAAATCAAGGCAGTTTCAGGAACATTTAAAAGTGCTGTTGAGTTTCCAATCCAACAATGAGTATCAGAAGTAAAAGCAGCAGACAGAACAAAGTCAGCCACTTCTGGCTCAACTTAAATTGAATCAACACAGCCTACGTTTTGCTCTCCAAATTCAAAAAGCAAACAAAGCAGCACATCCAGCAGACATTGTGTGGCTGAAGACCATCCTGATAAAACTGTGGTATTGCACACTTGACCACACCTATTACCAGTAGAAGCAGCTACCAAAGTAGGAAATTATGTCAAAGATGTAGAAGTAAGCACCCGACTTTGGAAACGAGTACAAAAATCACAGGCTATGAGCATTTGAGATGCCCATGTTCTGGTTTCCTACCCACTGAACCACCTGCAGCATTTACAAGTAGGGCTGCACTGGAGAGTCACCACTAACATGAAGGCAAAGGCCCCCTGCAAAGCTGTGACATGTCTGGGTTTCTTCCAGTCCAGAAATCTCAGTGAAATGCTTCCAATGCTCCAATTCTACCTGTGAAAGTTTACAAATTGGAGAGTGCAAGGAAGAAAAATGTTGTGTGCAGGAAACTCTACTATACTACTGCACCACGTTCATCTATATTTCTTCACACAGATGGCACTCCCACAGCCTCCAAGACTAAGTGACAATCACCTATCACAATTGTTTTAGCAAGCTGATTGGTTCCTTGCCTCTTCATGGATCCTGCCTATAACCAACCCATTTTAGATATTCTTCTTCATGAAGATATCAAGATATCTTCTTCATGGGAGATATCAAGTGCAAAAAAGCAGAAACAGCTCTCTGTGCTGATTAAGTAATTATCCATCCAAAACACTTACATAGGTCAAGTGCCTGCAGAAGCTGTGAATGAAAAGGAGCTTCACTGCCTCAGGACTTAATGGGAGTCATAATTCACCTGTTGTTCACGCCCTAGCTACCATATATATACTATAGCAAACCTTAGTCAAGTCAGTCAGCTTACTAAAGAAAAAAGGGGCAGAGGTCAATTACATCAGGTCACTAGGTCAATTAGATCAGTAGTTAGTGTTAAAAAACCCCCCTCATCTAGGGCAGGTACAAGTACTCAAAAGAACAAATCCTCTAGAACCCCTCCACACTTAGCCTCACCTTCTCTTTCCACACAAAAAACTCCCACAGAACTAATTAGCAGAGTGTTTAGGAGTAGCACCTCCTTCTCTGATGCACCACCATGCAGTACTTACCTTCTTCAATTTGCAATACTTCAAGTTTTCTGCAACTTTTCCCTTTTCAACAATGTGCAAATATCTACATGCAAAGTCTTCAGTAAGGCTTACCTTTTTGCTTTCCTCCATTTCGTGTTCAAACATTGCATTAAAAACTGGAGATCGTGCTGTAGCAAGAAAAGTAAATATTAAATATAATCAATTTTTAAACTTTTAGCAATTTTAATTACAAAATAATAGCAATACAAAAGTAGAAAGTACCTGCAAGGACAGATTTATGAGCTTTGAATTCTTGTCCTCCTACATAAAAACTGCAATCTGTAAATCTTGTAGTTTCCCAGAGATTCCCTAAATCTTCTGCTAGTCGACATTCAGGTACCTTCAAAGTGTTTGTATTAGACTGTCCTGATATATTTACTGAGTCTTGGACCACGCTTACCTAACAGAAAATCACAGCAAGACAACTCCTTCATAACTGAATGCCAATAATAATTAAATTACAACACCTATTTCAGAAGTTCAGCATTGCAAAGCAAAAACAGTGGTGTTTCTGGCATTAGGCCAGAACCATAAACTAACGCTTTACATTTTATTTTTAAGTAACATAAAACAAATAGGGTTTTACTTGGATAAATACAGAGTGTAAGAGTTTCTCACAGAAACAAGTATCAAAGAGTAGAGCATCACATGCCACCTGACAGAAATGCCAAAGTAAAGAAGTAAAGGACAGATATGGTTCTTGCAACACCAGTGGGACAAAAAAAAAAAGTTAGATACACCTCAGACATAGTAAATTAGCAGTTCGACAACCTTCACACATTTAAGATATAATCAATACAACATTCTAAGCAAATCATCAGGATCACAAGGTCACAGAAAAGTTTCTTAAGAACAATCCACAGAAATACTGAAAGTATAATATTCCTAATTACAGGAAGTTCGTACTTAACCTGCAATATGATAATGGAAACTAAGTGCAAGTGACAGTTGCTCCATTATTTCATTTTACTGTGTCCAGCTGAGGCAGGAATCCTGAGTGACTGTCTTCCAAAGAAGATTAAAAGCCATTATTTTAGAAACATTGAGTCAATAAAATGTACGATGTAGTAGGTAAGTAACTTTGGTAATGAAATGCATGCTCATACAATGCAATTTTTGGACAGAATTAGTTAAAAAAATGGAAATGCGCATCTGAAGTGAGTATATTGCCATTATTCCCCATGTTTAACAGGATAATAGTATTCTTATTATGCAAAGATATCTGAAAAACCAAGTAAGTCTTTTTAATCAGTATGTTAGGAAAATAGAAGAGCTCAGCGGATTTTACTTCTGCTGTTTGAAAGCACACATCTGAGAGTAAAACCTTTGTAAGGAAGAAGGATCTTGATCACTGCATCACTCAAACACAGAAAATTAGGGCTATACTTTAAGAGAAAATGCTGATACTGTCAAGGTCCATGCTTTGTTTGATTTCCAGAGGCACAGCATCTGGAATAAATCTGGCATAAAGCAAAAAATAGCACAGCTAAGCTTCACAGAAAGTTGGAGCACTGCAAACCAAACTCTAGATCAGAAGAAGAAGATGATTCAATTAAAACAGCAGCCTGGGGATTTGAATCATTGCCTAATTCCCTGTTTCACCCATACCCTCTTGTGATTATAAGAAATTCCTTTATATTCTTCCACCTTTTAAAGGAAAAAAAAACATTCTAAAGCACTGCAAAATATAATTTTTACAGCAAGACTATACTTTCCTAACACTGAAAAAGCCTAGAGAACTACCGTGTGTTCTATTTCACCATTTCCATATACACAGAGTGATTTTCTCAGATATACATACACACAAACGGGAGCCTTAGCTCAGCAAAGCTAGTCCTCCTGTTGCCAAAGGAGAGTTCTGCTTCTCCAGAGACTTGATCCAAAGCTCATGATCCAAGTTGTCCACACAGCATCTCCTTGCTAGCCACAGACAGTGCTTAGGAAGGTCATCTACACATTCTTCGTGTACTCAAATCCATCTCTGATGTTCCGAGCTTCTATTTTGGAACAGTTTCTGATATAGATTGATAGCTGTGCAACACAACAATCTGCTATGAGCCATCCTTTTAAGATATAGCCTGAGCAAAATTTGAATTTGACTCACCTATATCTGAGTGGTCTAGCATGTGTTGTCTGTAGACTGTAAAAACCTTTGAAGATTCTAAATAAAAACACTCGCAGGGTCTAGCATTTCGTATCTCACTTGTCTAGACTGTAAGCTTGACGTCAAGTGCATTTTCTTTTTTAAAAATTTATTTAAATTAAGCTGAAATCCAATCAAGTTAATCCCACATAACTACTGAAAACTCATCTTAGGCTAAAAGAAACTGGTTTAAGGTTTTCCCAACACCTGATAAAAATCCTTACTTCAGGCACCTTAGAGCTGTTTTTAAAAATTGCTTGCAAGAATGAAGGTATTTCTTCATTAAACTGCTGGATGATGAGAAGATGTTAGAACTAACAGCAAGAAACCCATCTTTAAATGTTGTAGCAATCTAGGCAGGATTTCCAGATACTCCACAAGGCATGTTTAACTCTACTTCTTAGGAAGATATCCAATACGCAGCTTTTGCACAGCATTTATATTTTTAGGGGAACAGGTCCTGTTTGCATTTCATACCCTCATGTGTAAGGATATAGAAAAATGTACAAACTTAGACTTGAACAAGTTCTCTGTGTGATGACAGTTAACATGGATAATGTGTATCATTTTCTTGGGTTTGAATCTATGGAGATCGAATAGTAAAGATGATGTGACACTCTACTCTCTCAACCTAAGTACCAGAAGAGATTTAGGAACCTCCTGCTCTACTAGCAAACGAGAACACTTCCAAGGTTTCACTCAGTAATTCCAGATTATCTGGAAAGTGAGAACTGAGTGAAACAGAGATGAGTTTGTTTAAAATAAAATTACAAAGCGGTATTTAGTAAGTCACTTGTCAGTGGCAACTCTAGACTTGACAAATAATTCAACCTAACAATTCTTTAGTTTCCAATCCAAGGACATGTCCAACTGATCTTAAGAACATCCAGCAACACAGAAGAGTATCTTTGTGGCCAAGGAAGAGTAAATAATCCTTCTGCAACCCAACAGGGAGAAAAGAGCCAACCAGCACAGTTGGTACTCAGTGACCTTTACTAAATACCTGCTATATCTGGTAGGTTTTATCAAGCCAAGCGCAATACAGTTTTATTTAAGTTTTAGAAGGACAAAAACTTCAGACAAGTCTATAGAAACAGGTGCTTCAAATAACACTTACTACTTCTAATGACAGTTGAAGAGTTAGAAAGACACATCAGAATAAACAAGTTTTAAAATTACTTAGTTCTTTTTGCTTTAGCCTGAAATAAAACAGAATTTATATTAACATGCTCATTGTGCATACCTAAATGTTGTATTTCCATCAGCATATATAATCACAGCAACTTCACAACAGCAAATCACGTTAAAACATCAAGAAGTTTTGTAGAGAAACAGTTATATTTAAAGATTAGCATCAGAATTTAAATAATAATATTTCTCTCTGGAAAATTCAGTATCTGTTCAATTAATTTTTTTAAACAAGCTTTATCTCTAAAATTAGAGAGTCATCTACCCCTAAAACCCAAACATGATTTTTAAGAGCTGTTCATTTACATCAAAGTATTCATTCCAAGGAAAACTTAAAATGAGAAAATATGCAAAAGTATCTTTACAGAACCATAAAACACTTGTTACGTTTGTTTTTATCGCCCAAATAATTGTATTCGCAACAAATTTATCATGCAGCTAATTTAACTTGCCTAAGCGAAAATAAGATGCACTATATTTGCAATATCTAGTCTCAGGGGCCACATTTCAATTATTCTTCCTACACAGCATAATGACATATAATTAAATTGTAATCTTGCCAAGACAATTTTACACATTTCCTGTAAATACACAGATCAAAGCAAACTTACTAGCAGTTAGAACATCTATCATCCTCCTAAGTCACTAATCACTTTATGGCAGCAAAGATAACCGGCCAATGTATATTTAACATACACTGTACTTACACTGCAACTTCCTCTAGTTTCCATTTCTAACAATAAGTAAGCGTTTTGCTGAATTTTAATATGACAATTTAGGTTGTCAACATAACTGATATTATACAAGTGACCCATCATGAAGTTAAATTTGTACCACAGCTCTTTAATATTAATTCTGAGTGTTAAGCAGTTCTTCTACAGGATAATTGCACTTGTTCAGAAAACCAAGTATAACAATTATGATAAAAATAAAGTGTTTCATTTAGTAAGAAGACCTGTTCATTGGTCAAAGCCACCAATCATACTACAGGACTACAGATTCTGACTACCAGCATGCAGACATTTCGTTTTGCTTACCCAGTGAAAAACAATCCTATAAGTCCAAATATAACTTATTCAAACGAAAGTGACCTCGATAAAACAGTACTTCTACAGATAGCACATATCAGTCACCCTTCGAATAAATAATTGTACAATTTAATGTAATCCCAGCAGAATCATGAAGAGGTCAGTTACTCCACACCTCAGTAAACAAAATGCAATGCAGATAAAGTAAATCTGTATTTTACCATATTTATAGTTTACAGAAGACAAATTTCACAGGATATTACTGTTTAAATAAACATAAACCTCTATTTATTAGAGTAATTTTATTTTTTTTTTAAAGTTTACCACTTAAAAACCTATACCCACCTCACAAAATAATGTAAGCTTGTCATCTGGTAGCAGACCATTAGCTTCATCTAGCAAAAAGTCTCTTCGGATAAATTTCTTAAAACCCCAATCCTTGCCTTGCACAAATCGATACGCTCTTTGGCTTTCTGATAAAAAACAGTAATGTACAAAAACCACAAGTTAAATAAATTATTAATGAATAATAACACCTAAATTCCCTATTAAGGCTAAGTGTTAATTAAAAAAAAGTACCAACTTAACCCATTTGGGTCATGTATCACATTTTCAGAAAACTATTGACTGATTAAAACTTTTTTTTTCAATGTTGTAAAAGTGCTATTTTATCAAACACTTGATAGAATTTAGTAGAGCACAATTTGCAATTCAAACCACATCGTCTTCTTAGATGTGATCTTAGGCATCATCCAGCAAGAGTGGAGTTTTTCAGTTAATGTTTAAGAATGCCAATGTGTCAAAACAGAAACCATTCGCAGGGAACTACCATTACAATGAATTTGTCATCACAAACACATTCTGACAACACTTCTGCAGTTGTCATAACAATCTGTTTTGACTTCTTCCTGAAATGGAAAATCTTGTTTCACAGGTTGAAATTGTTTTGAAATACAGTAAAAGCAGTAAAAAAGCAAAACAGATATAAAAGCTTTCAAATAAGAAACTATTTTTTTGGCCATGAAAAGATGTTGTTTAGATTTACCTTTTAGCCACAGTTATGAGAATTTTTTTTTCAGTCCATCAGATTTGCTGTGAACACATAAACCCTTTTTTTCCAGTTCTAAAGTTCACAGCCTGTAAAGGGTTCCCAGGATTGTATTAGTGCAAATACATGTAATTCAGTAAGACTACTTATTTTACATGACATTCACTGTAACGTGACCACTTGTTCCACAAACTGAACTACAGGAAAGAGCACCATATATTTTTACAGGCAACTAAAACACAGGAAAGAGGTTTTTTGGGGAATGGCTTTGAGAACATATGTAGAATAAACCATATTCTGAGTACTATTTAGAAAGAAAGTGAAGACAAAAATCTCAAGAAGAGCTTTTTTTTTTCCTCTTCCTCTGGGGCTATTTCAAAAGTATTCTTGCTGTGTTCATTTTGACAGCATTTTAAGACGGAATTTCCATTTTGTAAAAGCTAGGCACCAAGCATGTCATCCAACTTTAGAAGTATCAATACAGCAAACATGTAGTTCAGAAGGCTAATTCAGAAGTTAGTTACAAAAAAAAAAAAAAGTACTTTCATGACAAAATCTGTTAAAATATCATTCTTTCTACGGCATCCAAAATAAAGATGTCAGGAAAGTCAGACTTCTCTGCACTAGTTAACTTCGAAACATCACAGAAACAGACTGGATCAGAGAGCGAACCACATATGTCAGAAAACACACTTGTGTAATACGTTGTCCTCACTGCCAATAGCTGGGAAAACGATATTCACTACAGCTTTTCACTAGAATTAAATCAAGTGAAGTATGCTGTACAGGTTTTTATTGTATTTTTGCATACTATGAAGAAATGACAATGCAGGAGGTGTCTTCATACCTGTCACGTAATCCCATTCACGTTCAAACAAAAACGCCCTTCTTCATGCAGAGCACAGAAACAAAAGGGAACACACTCACTGAAGTGCAACGGGGGGCTTTGAGGGCAACAGGACAAACATAGAATACTGTTTACACTTTTAAATCTGTATGCCAAGGAACAAAAATTGGCATTTAAAAAAAATCTGGGCTTTTTTTTTTTTTTTGCGTCTGGAATAGTTTTCACTTTTACCAACTTGCTTAAAAGAAGCCTTATGAAACAATGAATAAAAAAAAAAATCACATTTTAAAAATGGTTCAGAATTTTCTTCTCTAGATTCAGTCGAATTCTTTATTCTGCACCTAGATTTTATTATTATCACCAAGAATCAGTGTTAACCCTCTGAAATTAAGTGATCAGCAGCAATTTAAGAATACAAACCCACAAAAATAAAGCAGTATTTTTCTTCACAAATTAAAATACGTAACAAACTAACATTTTATACACAGCTTCATCACTTGAAGTAGCAGTCTATGCATGAATTATCAATTTACAAATGACATCTAAAGTTGGGCATCATTATAGTGTATAAACAAAAACAGAGCATCTCCAGAAGCAGATGGTAAACGGCTACAAATCCCTCCAAAAAATAAGAATTCTGTTGGTAATTTCCCAAAATGAAAATGTTTCATTTCTGTAGTGCCAAATACAGGACAGTTACTATGGCAGAAACTGAAGACACACTCATAGGATTCTTGAAGTTTTAGCGCCTTGTGATTTTTAGCACTTCAAGTAACACTTGGCAAAGAACCTTCAGGAGTGTCCCCCTGAAGCGCCCGTAAACTCCTGCACACGGCATGGGGAGCAAACAGGAGGAATGAGGAGTTCAGCATGCAGTTGCAGGGCGAACGCTCTGCCGGCCCCAAGGAGTCGTGGTAGGACGGCTCACGGAACTGGAGCGCTGCAGTGGACAGGTCCAGGCCAGGCCAGTGAGGCAAGGGAGCTGCCCGTCCTGCAGTTATCGCAGCCAGCTGAGAATTTACAGGTCAAGATTAGAGGGCAGGGCCACGGGAGCAACATTGTGCTCAGCTTCTGCTCAAGACCTACTGACCAGGAATAGGTGACTGGCGATTGGGGTCCCAGAAGACAACAAAATCAGCAAGAGCTAGCAATGGAGCCCTAAAGCAAAAAAAAGGACCAAACTAGAACAAGTTGCCCAGGTAACTTGTGGAGTCTCCATCCTTGGACATGTTCAAAGCATGACAGGTCCCAAGCAAACTGTTGTAGTTGACCCCACGTTCAGGACGGGGTTTGGAGTAGACAACATCCAGAGGTCCCTTGCACCCTCAACACAATGCTGTGATTCTATGATTATCTCAAAATATTTTTTGATGCATGCACTGTAGTTTCATTTAACTACATACATCAACCACTACTGGACTGGAAGACTGTCTCAAGACAAAAGGCACGATTCAGAAAACACACAACAGTGTAGTTTTGTTCAAATAAGCTCCAGAACCAGGAAGGTTGCCAGGACTGAAGAAACCAAAAGTCCATCAGTAAATTAAGATCAATTGACTGAAAAAATACACATTTATTTTCCTTCCAAAAAGTCAACTAGTTATTTTTTAGATTCGAATTCAGTTTTCTGGATTTACTTTAAAGGTTACAAGTGGGCCTAGTCACATGGAGAAAGCAGCGTGAACATTGGGTACAAGTTGTGGAGAACTATGGGTTCTCCCAATTCTTCAGGACTAGTAATAGCAAAAACTCAATGCAGACCAGCAGTAAACTACACATTTTCATGAGAATTCCAGCTTTCCCAAAGGTTCTGCTTCTAAGTTTCAAACTAAGAGCCATATATTTTTCATATCAAGAAGGTAATTAAATCAAATCACCAACTAATTCAAAGCCTTCTGATTCCTTGGGTGCATGGCTCATGTTTTTGAATTGATTACCGTGTAAATCAGGTGAAATAGACCAAAAAATCGTAAAGGAGTATCTAAAAAAAGACAGCCATGCATGTTTATCCTAATTAATTAAGGAAATCAAACACTTACTTCCACTGAAGCTAGAAACAAGCAAATACACCTCTACTAACAGGAAGCAAAAATAATCTGCTAAAAAAGATGACAAGAGTACAGTGACAGCAGTTAGAAATGTGCTGTAATTTATACTGCTCAGGATAGAATTAACACAGTTCAGTGATCAGAAATGTGTGAAACATAAACAAGATTTTTAATTAAGTTTTCAAAAGGCTATTAGAGATACTTTAAAGTTTATCTCAATACTAAATTTTCTTCTCAGCTCAAAAAAAGCCCATCACAACAGTGCTGATTTTCTTTGTGACATTCTTACAAATCCACATGCAATACATCAAGATTATCTTACCCATTGCTTTTGTTTCTTCTCTTTTAGCATTCAGTAAGGAGAATTTGAATTTTGCTCTGACTTCACTTTTTGGACAACTGACTAAAAGCAAATATAATGACAGGTAGTCTTTGCTTTCATCGTCTAATCCCTTTGGATTTACTCTCAGGCACCTGAAAGAAATGTAGAAATTGAACATTTTAAATTGCACGCGGAATAAATTCAGAAATATTTTTATATGATACAATAATACATGCTACTGAAACAAATGTTTCCCCTGTCACTGGTGAAACCATAGAACCAATCCACACCTATAGTAAACGTTCAAGAAACGTCCAAGTTTTAACATTTATTTGCAATTTAACTTTGCAGCTTTTGTGAGCGAATAAAACCAAACAAATTCACCACCAAAAAAGCAGTTGCTAGAACAAAGACCTTACCACTTCATTTTGTCATTTGGCCCTGATGAAAATGTTGAACTCTTTAAAACTTCACCCATTTCTTCTCGGCAAAAACTGAAGTTATTAATGGTCCACATGTAGGAAAATTTTACTACTTTAACCTGAACGAAAAAATGTAGAAAACATCAATAAAATTTAACTTACATATTGAGCATTGACTAGAAGCGCTAGTTAGACTGACAGCATAACTGAATAATTTTAGTTTGGGTTGTTTTTTTAAATTATAATTATGACTAGAAAATAAAGCCATTGGAATTTATGTAGATTACCTGTGTGTAACACCAGCTTTCAGCCACAGGTCCACTGGACATCTCCCCAGGAGGAGGTGGGGTGGGAACCCTTGACATTGCCACTTATTGCAGGTTTATAGTATCAAGATAGCAATCCAAACTTCAGTAATTCTCCTAAAAAAAGTAATTTATATATTTTGTTCACCCTTTTTAAGTGTGAAAAAAATTATCCACATTTTGACAGCCATATTACTGTGTTCACTAAACGATGCATCTGACAACCAAACTTGAAGAGGGGCCAATGGCTTCAACGGCTTTGCTATTTTGAGGAGCTGGGTGTCAGGCGTTAACAGCCACTTGTACTCAAAATCTACAGACTGAATCCTCCCACAATACTTTACAAAGACAAGTGCCTATGCATCACACAGTACCACTACCAACATTACTTCAACATCTCCTTTGCAAACTACTACCCTGACCATTCCAGTCACTTGGAACTTTCTTGAAGATGACCTCCTTTCATATGGAGAGTAGCCAAGATCTTGTGAGCACTTGGTCATTAGTACCAATGTGTTAGTTGTCCACACAGGCATAAGGCAGCCCTGAAAAAGCATACAGCCACCTGAGAGGGGAACAGGTTCAAAGAGTTGTGGGATTTCTCAAGGGAGGGTAAGAAATGAAACTTGCATTTATAGTATTTTCTTCCTTGCATCTTTAATACCAACAAACTCGACTGAAAAATTATAGTCACCCACAAGCACATGCTTGATCTCTATCAAAGCATGAAGCTGGGAACAAATGTGAGTCAACTCACCAACTCTGGAGAGCTTTGTAATATCAAATAAAGTGATTTTGTTATGAATTATCACCTAAGAGACCACCACAGCTTCTCCTGCCTATCAGAACTTGAGTCACATGCCCAATTCATCACATGTAGCTACAGATAACAGAATTAGTCAGCCTTCTCGCACTAGCCTCTGTAAATAGGTAATCAAAGAAGGCAAGCCTGTCAGAGGTTAGCTCTGGGTTACTGGGCTGACTCCCCTTTACGTAGGGTTTGCTATCCTCTTTAGGCAGGTTCCTGCCAGAAGAACAGTTTCTCACTTAAGTAGCTTCATTAAGTTGCTAAAAAGAAGTGAAATGAACCAGATCAAACCACATGAAAGCCACATTGTTTCTGCCACAAAGCATTTTCTCTGTCTTAGTACAGAAAAATTCTTTAAATGTAACCTGCTACGGCTAATGTGGGATCATAAGACTTACAGTCTTTCTGCAACATTTTAATGCTTCATCGTATAGGTCTTTTTACTGATGACAGAACATTAATTATCTTGCTCAGAAAACATGATTGCACATCACTAATCATGTTCGGACTCTTCCTTCAGGGATGGGCAACACTTAGAAACAAGATTTTATGCAAACATTAGTAACAAGACATTGCAAGACCACATGCAATTCCATCCTGATGTAAACGAGTTCATTATTCCCTTTGTGAATCTCTACTACCATCGGTGGATGCCTTCACTCCTGCCTTCCATCTATCTCTTCTCACAATAGGAATTAGGATTTCCACATTTAAACCTGTTGACATGGGAATCATTATGAATCATAACTGCATAAAACCTTGAAAACAAAATTAATTCTCGGGGTTTTATCAAATGACGAAGCAGGCGTTATATAATGAGATCCCTACTAAGAGACCTACTATGACAAGATGAAAACAAACAAACAAAAAAATCATTGAATAGCTCTCCTGAAAGATATGGATCACTGAGGCATTCAAATGCAATCACAAATACAATTCAGTTGCCTCATAAGTGCCCCCTTTTTTATTTCAAGCAGGAATCACATGCACCGTAGAAGCTATGTTTAGAGAAGTTTTGTTTACAGGTTTATAACTTGATTTGATTCTCTGTACAGAACAACTTGAAGTAAAATTTCTGGTAAGGATACATGTAAATATCCCTCTTTCATAAAGCAAATATTAGTATCTGTGTTACACCATTACTTCTGGAAGCACATCCTATTCAGTGGCAACAACTGAAGCTGTTGCCCAAATATATGATGGATTTTGCATAGGACTATATTCTGAAAGTGTTACAACAGCCTACCGAAAAAGTTTGCTCTTCTTCAATTCTGAAAAGGTAAGAACAAGAAGCATCACAGCCCATTCCTCATTCTGTCATTTGCATGAGATGCACAGGACTGTTTCAGCTCTAATCCATTCCTCAATTCTTTCACTCCATTAGACCAGTCAGCTCCAAGTAACCATGAAGGAGCAGCAAATCAGAGTCAAGTTTGCTCTGAAGATGTCTCTAAATTGAAAAAGGCTGAAAATAACTGCTGTAGAGTATCCTCTTTAGAAAGCATCCAGTGACCTTATGCTAGCTACCAGTAGTTATCTGCTCCCTCCTGTCTCACAGCTAGATCGGCTTGATTCACTACAATTTTAACTCTAAGCAAAGGTGGTTATTTTCAATTATTTTCACATCTGTCTGCTGCGTTGTGTCTGTAGCTGTTCTACCCAGGGCACTTCTAATTCAGAGGCTGCTTCCACCTGCTCAGTGGCTTGTATTTATTGTAGGTCCTTACAGATGCCATGATTTAACATAAGTACACTTGTCAGATCCTTCTGAATAGCTTCAGCTTTTTGTAAAGTTTCATGTTACAGCATTAGGACTAGGCAGCTGGTTTTCATGAGGTCCCCACACATTTTTAAGAAACAGATTTCTATCTCACTTTTATTTTGGCATGGATTTACTAAGCCAAACAAATTTTTAGATTGTGAAAACTGGGAGAAAGTAGTAACTTTGAAGACTTTGACATCATACTGGGAACCTGCATTGAGGAGTAATCTCTTAATAGGTGTGGACGCATAATTTTTTAAAAAGTAAGAAACCAAGCAACAGCAAACTGAACAATGGAAAATTAATAAAAAGCCTCAGATGCTCTGTTAAGACAGACTGCC